>NW_018108184.1:326445-333995 GCF_000183805.2 Loa loa | reverse complement strand
ATGAGACAAAAGTAATAGGAGGTTCAAAATTTGCATGAGACAAAAGTAATAGGAGGTTCAAAATCAATCAGGTGTGTAGGAATCTTTAAATTGACAATGTAGGTGACAATATCAAGTATTTGGCAGTAAAAGTTATTATTAATAGGTGTTATTATTAATAGGTGGTAAAAGACAATAAATGATAACAATTATTATCAAAATTTATTTGGTGTCTTGGAAATCACGGCATCTTTAATTAAGACTCAATCAAAATTCCACTAAACAATGAGAAATTAATAAAGTAATATAACAAAAAACAGTACCACTTGACGAGTAGTTCGGGTAGCTGTGTATTCACGTGACCCACTTTCACGTATTGTACCTCTTCCACTCCCACCTATTCGTGATGTTGACTCACTCCTTGGATACTGTTGTCCTGCTACTGATTCTGAAGAACGCACGAAACGTTCCGGTTCGCCTGCATGTTGTTCGGATTCGATTTCAATTGGAGATCGCAGAAACTTGAAATTTAGACAATCATTTTGTTTGCAAATAATTACAACAATGAAAGACTTTCCGGACAAAGCAAAATGCAGACCGGAACAAAAGACACGATGAAGCCAAAAGCGCATATTAATGCATGTTTGTTGATAATTATTTAACATAAGCTACCATAGTACCTGTGAGTGTCCGCCATTAGCTGCACTACTGCTAGCTGTAGCAGTAACTTCATAAACTGCTTGTCCAGTTTCCGGATCATGATAAATAGTTTTTTTGATTTCGTGCGTTGTGATGTCGGTGATAACACGCCTTTCGAATTGAACTGACGAACCGGATGACTCACCCGAAATGGAACCTCCATCATCCAAGTAACGTTGCAACTGACGGCTAGTTACTTCCGCTGGAGCGGTCTCATCAACCTTAGGTGTAATATTTAGGTCATTTAAAAAATGATAAATTAAAATCTTTTAAAAAGTGATGATAAAAGGTTAAATTCATGAAATTCATTAGTCATAATTATTAACTATACTTACCTCACGTCGTTTTAGTTTCGCACGTGGAATGGAATAGTAATCGGAAGTGAGAATCTCTCGGCCACTTCCAACACTTGTTTCTGGCCTTCGTCGGAAACATCTTAAGAAATATTAGCAGATTATTACAATTCTTAAAACTTCATCATTACATGAAAGACCAAATTACAACCGTAATTGAATGAAGAATACAGTACATACCTGAGCTTCGAGCAGAAATACAAGCAAAGACATAGTGATAGGAGTAAGAGTAAAATAGCCAAGATCAGGAAGAGTAACAGGAGTGTTTTGGATGGTTCGATCTCGCAAAATTTTCCGGTATAACCACCAACACATGAACATGTCACATTCTTTGTCGCTTCATTATATATGCAATCACCATGACCATTACATAAACCGCATAATTGTGCTGCACATATTCGACCAGGTTCATCCGGGTTACCATCCACATATCTATTAATTAGTTAATAAGTCACATTCATCAAAATCTGTTAGCATTGCTCAAAATCGTAGAAAGCTAACAAGGATAGAAATTAAATAACTAAAAAAAGAAAGTTTTTTTTTTTTCTCAGTACATCCAGTTCGGCTCATATTGATACTGTTGCAATAGAAAATGATTTACCTACCCATCCGGACAACGGCATTGATAGCCATTCCGCAGGTCAGTACAAATTGCTACAGCACTGCAATTGGTAAGACCAAGAGCACATTCATCGACATCCTGCAGTCGTAAACAGTAAACATTTTCCGGATAGTTAAGTTGATCACGAAACGGACTGGATCGAATATCCACGTAGCCTTCTTTGCAAATGCATTCAGCCTTAAAAAAAAAAAAAAGAAAAAAAAAGAGAAGAAAATATGTGAAAATGATGATTAAATTTGCATAAAATTCCTCCTGCTATCGCTATTTATTTTCATTTAAGCTTCTTTATGCAGCAATAAATGCGAGTTTAAATACAATGTTAGTGTAAAATCGTCATTTATGCAAATTTCTATGAGCATATCATCTGGGATGATTATGCCAATAACATTTCTATATCAGTTAGATCAAGTTTGAAAGATTTTAGTTAAATTTATTTAATTACAAATAAATTGATATCTTACCTGTGTTTTTCCATTTTGACAAGTGGTATTTGCAGGGCAAAAGTTTACATCAGCGCAATAATTGATACGACATTCCGAACCAGGTAATTTTCCCGGTGGTGCAGCATTAACATATGGTTTTATGCATTCACATCTGTAAACTTATCACATTACTTTATAGCTATATCAAAATTTAAAATATGTTTATTAGCATAAATAAGGTGAATGAATGATTATTGTTACCTGTATAGATGATCCTGATCGATACATCGAGCATGCTCATCACATTCATTCCATTCTTTCTGTTCACATTCATTTACGCCAACTAAGCTTACGCATTCACGTCCTGGTTTTGAGGGATTCAGGTCACGATGTGTATCCGGACATTCACATCTATAGAAATCTGTATTGCAAAGTATCTCTATCAAAGATATATGTAACCCTTCGGTTCGGTATTTCTAATTAAGATATTCTTCATTTCTAACATAATAATTTTTAAATTACAATCATTTTATCAGAGATCATTTAGGCAAGATTTTGATTCGGATCCGGAACTTTTAACTGGACACCTAAAATCTTATAACTTTTCTTCATGACCATTCACTATCCAGTACTTATTATTGATGTGACTGGATGATTATTATGATCGTAGTGAGTGTTCCGGAAAAAAATTTTGCAATGCTAAAACTATTTGAAACTATCAACAATTCATTAATTTATTCAAAAAATAAAAGAAGCGATGTTCATTCATATTCAAATGGAATCAACTTACGTATAACCGGTAGGAGTGGAAGTACACTTTGCATCCGGATGACAATCACTTTTATAACAGTTATCAAACGGATTTGCTTGGATTGGACTAATATATTGCATGCTTTTACCAACCTGAAAACAAAAATTGATCGATAAATGGAAGTCCTAGTATTGTTTATTTCCGGTAACGTACTGATATATATATATTTTTTAATAATGAAAAAGCATGAACTTGAGCTATTTAAAATAATGTTACCAACTTGGAAATTATTCCGCTGAGTGATATAATTCAAAAGGTCGGTAAAAACACTGGGAGGTGATGCGACACTACCGCGTACAAAGCTAACCGTGAAATTGTACAAAATTCCTTTATCCCATTGCTAGAATGAATAAATACAATTCAGTGATTGGTTAGAATGAAATTATATTATCACAATCATCAACAAAATTACTACTCGAAAGAAAAAAAAAAAAAATTCCCGTCATTGAGACGTCTACGTTCACTTTCCTCACAAATTGATCTATTTGAGGAAATCAATACTTGAAAAGTTGTAATTCTTTTACTATATATTAAATATTTAGCCAAAAAAAAAAAAAATGTTAGTCTCTGAAAGCCTAAAATATCTCAAAAGAATACGAAAAAGAATGAATTTTTTAAAAGATTAAACAAAACATTTGCATATGTTTGAATTATTAGACGAATAAAATTACTTAAATTTTAATTTCATTTTTTTTTCAGTTCATAAGATGATAAACCTTGATAAAATCACTTGGTCGAGTGATTTCGTTTACTTCAGCAATCACAAAACCATTCTTGAGCGGTGTATTTGCATAACTTTCAGCAATACCTTTTTCGAATGCATTTACCAATTCTTTGTATCGGTCATTTTGTGGATTGGCCAAATTATCGTTGTAGTTTAATTCTTCAGTATTCTGACGAATAACCCAAAGAGGTAAAGACCAGGATTCAACCTGAAATTGAAATTTCGGAAGGAACAAACATTGTAATATTAAATGATTAAGCAACAATACATGAATGGAATAGATGAACAAAAGATAAGAATCACAGATTATTTGCTATAAGAATAGAATCTTAGGCTGGAATGAATCCAAAAATTAAAGTATATTTTTTAATTAAGATAAAAAGTAAATGTAGTTGTTATTATCAGTAAAAAGAGTGAATGAGGAGAAAGGAAAAGTTGATCATTTAATTTTGTCAACCGTTAAACATTGTAAAGCTAAACATTTTCATCGTCATGTGTACTTACCGCACGGCATTTTTCGTCAGCATTTGGGCGCTTCTGTCCAGATGGACAGACGCACAACTGATCCTCAGAACAAATTTCACCAAGCTCTTCTTGACATGTCATCTCACCGCATGGGAAACCCTCTTTTCTAAATCGAATTAAGTTACTTATCTCTTTTTTTAAAAACTTTTTTCGAAAAAAAAATCTAATTCTCAAATGAAAAAGTGGGAAAGTAAAAAAAATTTTTTAATTGAATAATATTGGTAGGACCTACCGACAAATGGTACCAGGTTCAGATGGATTTTGATCGATGTAAGGTGGGATACATTCACAACGGAATCCTTCCTCTGTATCAGTACACTTTGCATTTTTATCACAATTATTCAAATTTGATGATTCACATTCATTTAGTACTGCAAATGATTTTAAACTGATAACTAATGATAATTAAAAAACTAATGATAATCAAAATGATTTTAAATTGATAACTAATGATAATTCATACAACCATGAAGGACCCATTTCGTTCGAGTTAATTAATTCTTAATTAGTTCATTTCAAGGATGCTATCAGAATTTCCTGCAGAAATCTTTTTCATATCATGTAAATAGCAATGCATGATTTTATGAATAATCAAGAAGATATATACATCATGCTATTGATTATGTTATAATCTTTGATTCTTTTCGCAATTTGTTTAAGTAAAAAGAAAAAAGGAATTAGAAATGAAGAACTCACTTAATTTGCAATCCGTTCCCGGTTTAGCCGGATTTATATCACGATAACCAGCTTTGCAAATGCATTCATAACCGTCTTCAAGATCTTTACAATCCGCAAAACGACTACAGTTGTTCAAATGTGGGTTTATACATTCATTCACCAACTATAAATTTCAGCTAACATACATTTTTCATAACCGAAAGATGTCATATTTCCATAATAAATATGTTGTCATTGTCTTTGCTTTATGAAAGATGCTTAAGACTAATGAGAAGATGAAGATAAGCATGGAAAATTCCAACAAATCATAACTTACAATGGAACATTTTCTTCCAGGTTTTTGGTTATTCACAGAAAGATCCTTGAAATCAGGTGGACAAGTACATGTATATCCTTCCTTCAAATCATTACATTTAGCTGCTGGATCGCAGTCATTCAAGGATGGATCCAAACATTCATTCACTAATTCTTTGCAAGCTCTTCCTGAAATTAAGATGCTAAAAATATTGTCATATCTTAGGGAAAGGTTATCAAGCACCGAAATATTTAACATATGTTACCATACATACCTCAATAATTACATATAGAATATTTGAATAGAAAGGAAATTTTCACCTCAAGGAGGCTTCAAAATGCAAATATGAAAATTGAAATAATTAAAAAAAGACGTTATCGATGATTTTATGAAAGGAAAAATTCATAGAATCTGAAATTCATTACGCAGAAGCTAACCAGGTTTGCTTGGATTAATATCGATATAACCATTACGACATGAACACGTGTAACGTTCCGGTTTAGCGATTTCCGTACATACAGCAGCCGGATGACAGTCATGCTTTGATGGATCATTGCAGATACGTTCCAAGCAAATACGACCTAAAAATTTAGTTTCGCAAGTTTGCATTTGAAAAATACTTCAACATTTTAATTATGATGAAATGAAAACAATTAACAGAACACAGGATGAGCTGAAGTCAGGTCAGTTTTATTTTAAAATAAATTACTTTCAAAGAAGCATTTCAGGTATTTGAAAGGTGAAGTCATTGCTAAGATATTTTATTTGGAAAAATTTGCTAGTTGAAGTTTCAAACAAACCAAGAATAATTTCACTCTCTTGAAAATACAATTCAATAGACAAAATAAGCAAAGTAATTAATTATACGATTGGTTTATTCAAACAACAAATGTATGTTTTTGTCCTAGGACTAAAGTAAGTAAGGACGGTAGTCTTGGTTTTTTGGTGGCAAAAAAAAAGATTGAAAAAATAACCTGGTTTGGTTGGTTCAGGACTTTTATCAATGTAACCAGGTTCACAGACACAGATATATTCGTTTGTACCTTTTTCGATACATTTCGCATTCTTATCACAATCGTTTTGATTTGTTACACAGAAACGATTCGCTGAAAAAAATTTGCATCTAACCTATGACCTACGACTCATCAAATTTATCTAGAAATAAATAATTAATTTTTGCAAGTTAAAAACTAACATCTTTTACAAAGGATATAAATGCAAAATAACTAAGTAAATCGACGAATAAATTAGCCAATTAAGTAACTGCAGGTGGATTTATCATTTGATAAAAGAAAGGACTGTAATGACATTTGATGAGGTCAAATTAAGTTCATCCATTTTTCCAATGAATTCATACATTTAACATTTAGAATATTGCAACTTATTACAGTACCTTGTTCACAGATTCTTCCTGGATTTCGAAGTTCATCATGATCAATGAAACCTTCTTTGCATTGACATTTGTAACTTTCCATTGTATCAATACAAATTGCATTTTTACTACATGTGTTTAATGACCTATTGGCGCATTCGTCCACTAATGGTTTACAATATGTGCCACCAAAATGTTGCGGATTTGGACTATAAACAAATGTAAATTTATCGTTTGATTTATTCAATTACCAAATTTTAAATTTACATTCTTTCTCTTTGATCTTTATGAGCAGGAAAATTTATCAAAAAAAAAATTTTTTTACTTCCTGACCTTTTTTAATCGGAAGTTGAAAGAGGCCAAGAAGTAAAAGACAATTTAGAGTGACCTTCAAGAACATAAAAAAAACGCTTATTGTCGTATGACACTAATGTCTAGACAAGAACTGTCGTTTTAGAACTTCTAGATTTTTAAATTAGATATTCCGGATGCTTATCATAATCAGCTTCCTGTAATTCTTTCACTCATAATACCGCTGAAGAAATCATTCAAGATTATCATCGATAAAAACGATCAGTGGAACAAAGGTATTGAAAGACATACCTGAAGTCCACGTAATTAGCTTTACATCGGCAAAAGTATCCTTTTGGTAAATTAATACAATCTGCATAAGCTGAACAATTGTGAGTGCCCTGAGCGCATTCATCCGTTTCTATAATTAATCAAATGTCTATCATCACTCATTTTCAGTGTTTAAATTAATTTGATAGTGAAAATTTCAGAAATCCCATCTTTTTCTAAAAAAAATTATCTGAAATTTCGAAAGGAAAAAGTTAACTTTTAATGAAGAATCTATTTACAACTGTGGAACAATTCAAAGTTCGTATTCCAAATATGATAATTTGACCTAATCTGAGTAGTATGATAACACCTATAGTATGATAACCTGAAGTAATTCAATGTTCCTATTCCAAATATGATAATTTGACCTAATCTGAGTAGTATGATAATACCTATAGTATGATAACCTGAAGTAATTCAATGTTCCTATTCCAAATATGATAATTTGA
>NW_018108184.1:321706-325651 GCF_000183805.2 Loa loa | reverse complement strand
ATTCCAAATATGATAATTTGACCTAATCTGAGTAGTATGATAACACCTATAGTACTGATAACCTGAAGTAATTCAATGTTCCTATTCCAAATATGATAATTTGACCTAATCTGAGTAGTATGATAACACCTATAGTATGATAACCTGAAGTAATTCAATGTTCCTATTCCAAATATGATAATTTGACCTAATCTGAGTAGTATGATAATACCTATAGTATGATAACCTGAAGTTCTCGCGATTTTTGTTATTTATTATTCAACAGCAGAAACACACAAACACATACGTTGCCGACAAACTCTGCCAGGTTTTCGTGATTGATCTGGACTTTCATCGATATAACCTTCCTTGCATGTACAAATATATCCTTCATCTGTATCGATGCATTTTGCATGCTCATCGCAATCATGCATTCCGGTAGCGCATTCATCCACCACTACAACAATACATCAACTAACATTCCACTTTTCTAACATCCATTTCATAAATGCTAATTAATTAATTAATCAAAAATACCCTCAGAATGCTTAATATGCTTACGATATATATTATGCTACTTTCATTTATCATCATTCCACTAATACTTTTATGTCAAATTTCTCAACATTCCATTATTCCATTTCCAATGATATTATTCAATTTTGGTTTAATTATAACTTACAACAAATTTGGGTGACAGGATGACGGATTTGATTGGCAGCACATTGACAAGTGAATCCACCATGACCATCCGGTAAGCATTCTTCATTTCTTCGTTGATCACACGCATTTGGCAGATATGGCTGGCATGTTCCACTTGCTTGACATTTACCACTTGGACCAGCCACATAACCAGGCCTAAAATATTCACTTTACATAGGGATCAGTAAATTGATGACGTATAAATGAAAATACAAGTTGAAATTTTCTGGTGATGTTAAAAATTTCAAATGTGACAAATTAACATATGTGCTCATAAATGTCACGTGTTCATACAACGTTGGCATACTTGCTCGTACGTATTAGTGGCAAGTTGACGTACGTCCTCATACATATCGCTGGCAAGTTTATAAAAAATCTCATTCCAAAAATCAATGCACTTCACTTTATTAACTTTCAAATGTTTTGTAAAAAACTTTCCTCTCTGTCGTTCTTTTCCATTACTTATCCTAATTACTTACTTTTATTACCTATTCTATCTATACTACTATTTATCCATTACTTTTTCTCTTTTCTCCCTGCATCAATTTCACTAAATTTTTGTAAGATTTCAATCCAGCGAAAGAACTTACAGACATTGGCAGATTCGTCTTCCGGATGATGAAACGGCACAATGCTCGTTTTCCTGACACGGTTTCCCTTGTCCGCATTCATCTGGCATTATCCCAGGCATCGATGGTACATGTTTAGTTGCTAAAACAGATGACAATGTAAAATTTTTTTTAAACTTAAATGATTGAAATAAGACAATTGTTGAAAAATCTTTACTTATCATGTATCTTTAAGCTACAGGAAAAATACCATTTCAGGAAAATTAAAATTATCCGAAGGACTTACTGCAAGCACCGGACTTCTGATCACGTATAGTGTTAGGTGGACACGTACACCTATAGTTCCCATATGGTGTCATCTGGCATATTTCAGGACTTGGACATGAGGAAACAAGTTGTGGATTACATAAAGCACCACCACAAATCTTAAAAAAAAGGCAGGATATTAAAATTTAGGCTATCAACGATATTTGCTTGATGAAAAATTATTTATTGTTGGAAAGATTTCCGGAATTCAGGACTTTTATATCTACCACAACTTTCCAAGATAGGTTACATCATTCAAATGAATATTCAAGGCGGGATGAGAATCTCACTTAGCCAAGTTGTTGATTTGGTTCATGTGAGATTCACAGTAGATGAATTAAACATGGCAGCTCGCAAATTGCAAAAACCTCAAACGCTTTAATTTGCATAAATGATCAAAAGCTGGCCAAAGTAGGACCATCAGTAGTGACAAATATTTGCTTAAGAGTATCTATGTCATATATCTATACCTATACTTATACCTATTATCCATCATATATCTATACCCGTGTAATTGGATGTAGTTCAAATGACATCGGACAAGCGCAACAAGGTTTTCCATTTTTCAATGTACATATCTGATTCAATGTTCGATCACATCCTGCATGAGTTTGCAGAATGCAATTCTCTGAAAATAAAATTAATTTTTAAATTCTAAAATTCCTTAAAATTTCACTTAATCTAATAAAACAAACGATAAATTTAATATTTATGATGTTAAGTATGGATTGGGCGAAATTCCAAACGAACAACAAAAGGCATTAAAGTAAAATAATTTGCCACAGCATTCTGCAATCTCTTCGATCAGTTAGCATTAGCAGAGATGTTCAAATAAACAAAAATATGTCAACTAAACGGGTGACAAAAAACACAACCATCTATTGTATCATACAATCATTCATTCTTAATTAACAAAACACAAAAAGATGAACTTGTAAAAAAATAAGCTTTATCAAAATTAGCCAACTAATGGTGTTAGCATCATTTACATATACACATACAGCTTTATAGTTTTCAACATAGTTCCCATCTGTCGAATAGATTTGATTGCTTATCAGAGCACTGTTAACAAATACAATCAATCCAATTTCATTCCATTGCTAGTATTGATGAAATTGAAGTTTGAGAATAAAGGAAATGAAATGGTTAGTATTAAAGATTTATATTTCATGTTTAGATTTTTAGTTAATTAGAACAAATCAGGTATGATTGAACAGGGAAAAGAAAGTGATTAAAATGAACTTTAACCTTGCTAGCAGTGCTTTTGCTTTATGATATTAACATAACAATTTATTCAAAAAATTTATACTGTTTTCGAAAAGAAAAATTAACAAGGTATTGTTCCTTAACTTCTGAGGCCCCTGTAAATTATCTTCTTCTTGAAACTTACTCACCTGTCCATTATCTTTAGAATGTATCCAACGTATGGGACAAAAAAAAAAGACTTTCACCCAAAAAAGTGTAAGGATTCGTTGATGGGCCTCAAAAGTTTCGAAGGTATAAAATAACCCGCTCCCTACCTTCTGCGCCTGCAACGAATGCGGCATATAAGAAGGATATCAATAGCGAGGTAGATCTTGTTCGATGATGTATTTTTATAAACAATACAAACAATATTAATGAAATATCTGCAATGCTTTTCATCATATTTAACTTAATTTCATCTCTTCAAAGTTTTAGATTTACCTATTTGTACTTGTGTTAATGTTAGGTTTAAGTTAATGATAGTTCCAATGACGAATTTATTGGAAGTTTTAAGAAGACATGAATGGTTGTATTTTTTGTTGTTATTTCAAAATTTGAAAATAAAAAATTAAAGTAAGCAAAAATTAAACCTTGAAAGATTGATGGTCCAACAGGTGGTGCAATAATGGCTGGACAAGTTACTTTTTGAATTGCACTTCGTAAACGAGCATTTAAATCTTCAAATGCATTTACATGGAATGTTCGCTTTGTTGAACCTAAAAATGTGGAGAATATGCATAAAATTTGAAATAATTAACTTTGTTTATTGTTAAATGAAAGAAAATTTCACAATTTTACAATTTATTTTAACATTTTCAACGATATAGAATGCAAATATTAAATGATATTATTTGCATTAAGATATCTTTGGAAAAATTATTTGCTAATATTAGGTTAAATGATGAGAAATATTTGAAATAAAATACCAGAAATCACTTCCAATTCAGAATCCCGAGGAGATAGGTCTAGTGTTAAGACCAGAGGATTTCTTACATCCAGGCTCAGCTCTAGGAGAACGGTTAATAGGAGGAAAAGATTATAACAGAAATAATGCAACAGCCAACATTGGAAACTCGCAAACAAAAGAATTGAAACATCAATATATGACAACATGCAAGAGACTTGATCACTTATGGAAAATATG
>NW_018108184.1:306057-321686 GCF_000183805.2 Loa loa | reverse complement strand
GTTAATGATAGTTCCAATGACGTAATTTATTGGAAGTTTTAAGAAGACATGAATGGTTGTATTTTTTTGTTTGTTAATTTACAAAATTTAGAAAAATAAAAAATTAAAGTAAGCAAAAATTAAACCTTGAAAGATTGATGGTCCAACAGGTGGTGCAATAATGGCTGGACAAGTTACTTTTTGAATTGCACTTCGTAAACGAGCATTTAAATCTTCAAATGCATTTACATGGAATGTTCGCTTTGTTGAACCTAAAAATGTGGAGAATATGCATAAAATTTGAAATAATTAACTTTGTTTATTGTTAAATGAAAGAAAATTTCACAATTTTACAATTTATTTTAACATTTTCAACGATATAGAATGCAAATATTAAATGATATTATTTGCATTAAGATATCTTTGGAAAAATTATTTGCTAATATTAGGTTAAATGATGAGAAATATTTGAAATAAAATACCAGAAATCACTTCCAATTCAGAATCCAATGCATGATTTGTAACACCAACTGCAAAAAGTTGTATTTGTTTCATTCTTGCATTTCGTACAGCAATCGTAACATCATCTTGTGATCGTCCATCTGTAATAACAATAAGTATTCGTGGTACTCCATTACCAATAGGTCGAGCACCACGACGTTCACTGAATCCTTCATCAGTAACATGTTGTATTGCTGCACCTGTTCTTGTTAAACCTGTCAAATATCTGAAAATGATTTAATCATTTCAATTCATTCATATCATTCATATGGTATATTGTATCGAGTAAAATCAAATCTTCTCTCATTTGTAAATATACTGATAATATGATATTATTTGAATAGATTATCATAAATATTTGAAAATTTGATATTATCTGTGATAATATCTCTTCAATATGTTGAGGAATTTTTTGAAAAATCTTTGAAAGGTATAAATTAACTTACTCGATACCATTAATAGCTTGCTTTAATTGCTCCATCGAAGAATACTGATTTAAGTCAATTTCATGTCTGATAACATCCGAGTACTGTATCACAGCTACATGGGTTTGTTGTGGAGAAACATCAAATAATTCAATAAAATCTTTCACAAAACGAAGCACCTATAAGCACAATTAATTTATAAAGCAGAAATTGTCACATATGGAAATCATTTCCATCGATAATCTTCTAGTTCTTCTACTTTCTTTGTAATTAATCTAATTAATATAGTAATTTTCTTAAGACACACAGGTAACTTTTTTACAATGATTTTACTAAATTAAAAAATCCAAGTATAACTTTTGAACCTCTTTATGAAAGACATCCGAACCAATAGAACCACTTCCATCAACTAGAAAGACAAGATCTGTTGATTGAGCTGGGCTTAAAATTATTCATATTATTTGAATTATGCAATTAATACTAATTATCATAAAATGAATTTCCAAAAAGCTAACGCCTAGATGAAATAAACTTATAACATTCAAAAATCAGAATTCAAAATCGGAATTTGAATTAAAATTAGGCACACTTATTGAAAATAGAATTATGAATTTGTGGGTCAATGCTAGACAAAAGTTTCTATTCTCTCATTAAAGGTTAGCATAGCATGCTTAACAGTTTACGGTAACATTTTGCTATCAATGTAACACGTACGTCAAAGTATTGCATACGCAAGCTATCAATTTATGGAAGTAAAAAAAAACAAGGTATGACATTCTTGTAACATTCCTCGGCGGTATAAAATAGAAAATCATGTAAACTGAATGCGTGAATTGACGTAATAACAGGACAAGTTAGCTTAAAATAATAATTTATTTTTTCCTTACCAATGAGTTTGCAGAGTACATACGCGTCCAGGTGGTAATTTAGCGTTACTAGAAACGTCAAAATATCCGGTAACGCAAATGCAAGTATAACCATCCGGTAGCGTTACGCAATCCGCATTTTCATCGCATGAGTTAGCTAATCGATTAGCGCATTGATTCCTGGCTATAATTATTTTTAATTTTAAATGAGACAACCGAAAAAAGTATATCAAACGTTTAATCATTTAATTTAGCGCATAATTTAATTTTGAAAGTAATATGCATCACAAACATTGAGCACAACGTCGTCCAGGTTTTAAGTCATAACGTGAGGAGACATCCGTATATCCAGCATTACACTGGCATAGGTATGATTCCAACGTATCGATACACGTAGCATACGGTGAACAGTCATGTTTATTCGTGCCACATTCATTAATTACTGTAAGCAATAATTGCATGAAACTGTTATTTTCCTCATTATTATCTAATTAATGATAAGTTTTAATTTGCTCTATTTTTATCTAATTTCTTCAACACTTTCCCATTAATATGAAACTTCTATTCTTTCCCGCTATACTATTTTTTACTTACTTACATTTATGTAAATTAATAAAATTTACGTCGAGTGCATTTTCTTCCAGGTAACCGTAATGGATCAGATGATGTATCCAAGAATCCTGGTGGACATTGACATTGATATCCGTCATATGTATTCGAACAGATTGCAACCAAATCACAGTCATTATATTTTTCGCAATGATTGAATGCTTCAAAAAGAAAAACAACAGGTAATTAATTAGTAGACTATAGGATATGCAAAAAAAAAGAGAAAAAAAAGAAATTGTAAAATTATTCGCAAATATCTGAAAAGTATTTCATAAAAATTAATTGAAATCATTTGTTTTAATTGTATGAGATTTCTAAAAATTGTATGATATTATATACTGGAAATATAATTAAAATACTAAAAATATTTCCAGGATTTTTAAAATTCTTCTTTTTTTTATTTTTTTGAAGTTCTAAAAGGATGTTAAAACTTACTTATGCATTGTCCATTGGAAGTTAAAATGCCACGTTGTGGACATTGGCATGAATGCATACCTTGATCACCACTTAAACATACTTGATTCATTGAACATATTGGTTTAAAAACTGGATGACATCGAAATTGCTGAAATATATTGTATCAAAAAGGATGAAATAAATGTTAAATTAATTGAGAAATTTACTTCGATAACATTAAATTTAAAAGATTTATGTTTGATTAAATGAATAAAATAAATAAAATTCCAAAAAATTTCATTGATTTTCTAATATTATCATTCAAATTATTTCTCAAAAAAAATAAATAAATAAAACATCAGAATATGATTTGTAAGAAAAAAATAATAGCAAAACCATTTGTTGTGATTTGGCTTCATTGATATATTGGGGACTTTTTGGCGCGATACATTGACGGCCTGGATAATGGGTAGTATTTGGACTTGCATCCACAAATCCTTCCTTGCATTTGCATATGTACCTGAAATAACTTTCAACTAAGTTCAAACATTGAGTGTTAAGGAAATGGACAATAACGCAATTGAACCAATTTATTAAGTAATTAAATGCTTTATCGGTATTTAGCTTCCGCAACGGATTACTAACATATGGACGTGTACTTTCTATCACTACCACTATCATTATCACCTGAAAGAAAAGAACGGTTCATCTCAAAGACTGATAAAATAATACAATTGATACAAGTTAGATAATTTTTTAAGATAACATTACTATTTACAAATATTATAACTACCGTAAAGATTGGATAGCATACCAAATCTAATTATCTAAGAATCATTAAGATCTCTAATTAGGTCATACTTAATTAATCCATTAATTAGATATCACGGGTGTTTCAAATGTTTGTTGAAAAGATCCGGAATGTTGAATATCCAGCAACATAGCTTCCCGTATTTCTAGACAATCTAATTAAGTCAAGAAAATCAATGAATTACTTAGTATCATCCGGAAAAATTACCGGAGCAAAGATCATTTTTACCACTTTTTATTTATTGCTTAATGTCTTAAGATTTGATAATATTGATTGATAATGATAACAGTCTTTTATCTTCAATTATGATAAAGATTGAGAAATAAAGATAAGTTTTAATTACTGTCTTCTTATGTTTATTTTTGAAATTCACTTCATTAATATGGTGCAATTCTTACGCAAATAACAATACTAGAAAGTAGAAGAAAACAATTCTAGCTGACCTTAGTTGACCTTTTCAATTATTCAAAATTATGCTTGCAAAATACTTGTTCATAATATGGCGCATATTGACAGATGATGACTGTGAAAGAGTATGAGACACTTAATTATTGAGAATGATAATTTAATTTGAGACATATTGTGTCATTTCGTTTCATATCTCATTAAGAAATAATGTGCACCGGATGACATCATTAAATTTTATGGCCATTAAGTTGACATGAGCATAAAATCTAGGCCTTAAAATAACTTCATTTTCTCTTTAAATTTAAATCCATTTTGTAAACAGAAAAAAAAAGAAAGAAACTGATGATGAGAATAACCCACCCAATCGGTTGATCGATACATTCAGCATCAGGTGAGCAATCATTTGTACCACTGTGACATTCATTGACATTTTCAACGCACTAAATAAAACAAATGACTTATGCAAAATCATTGAATCATAATTAAGTAATTGAACAAATAAATTAATTACGATAAATTATCAGGATAATCATTATCAAGACAACAGATTGTAATTTGAAGGGATTTAAAAAGCATCTATTAGTTACTGTTGTGATATTGAAGATAAAACAATCACAGTACGGAAATATATCATAATTAATGATAATAGTATGATAAGTTTTACCTTTCTTCCAGGTAATCGAGAGTAATGAGCACTAATATCTGTATATCCTGGATTACAAATACATGTAAAACCTTCTGCTGTATCTTGACATTTGGCATTTTCGGAACAATCAATGTTATAATTAACAGGATCAATACATTCATTCACTTCCTTTTGACATATTCGACCTGGCTTTTTTTCTACATCTTCCGATACATCAGCAAAACCGTTTAAGCATCGACACGTGTAACCTTCAATCTAGAATATTTAAGAAAGAGAATTAGTTTATAATTTATTCCTCAAGAAGTATTATATTTCAAATAGACGAAGAGAGATATGAAATTATTCCGGCAAAGCTTAGAGTAGGAAATTAGAAATCAGGAATAACTGATTATCATATTTGTAAAACTTTCAATCAATCCTGAAATTGAACGAAGTATAAACGGTCGATTATTACAAATGTGACATGTATCAAGAATTGTATTTGTGGTAGCTGTAGTAGAAAGTGTTGTTTGATTTTGAACTATAAATGATGACCTGTTTTGATTTATTTACCAAACAAACTTTCACTCATATCACGTTCCACACGTTTCACACGTATTAACCTTTTATACAATTAACAGCGTAGACAGTTCAGTACTTTCACAATAAATAAGCAAACAACAATTAAAAATGATTTTAATTATTGAAATTCAAATATTCTATCAACCGTCTACCATATTACTTTTCCAAATTTCTCATCTTTTCTGGGCTTATTTTATTTTTCATGAAATCTCCTAAATGTTTGACATGAAATTTCAAAAAATTCAATTACTGCTTTATCTAAATTCTAATGACATCTCATTTCCTGTATTTCAGTTTATACCATTAATTTTTAAAATGAAAATGATACATTTTAAGGTTTCCCTTCACGAGATTGCTCATTCTCTTAATAATCAGAAACTAAAATTCGATTATTCAGGTTAAAAATTAATCAGTTTTTCCTGATTTGAAGTTTCACATCAGATGTCACTCTTGTAGTCTTATTAGACGAAATTTACAATTCCAAGTAAATCTCGTCGCATTTTGCTCATTCATCTCATATTAAATTAAGTAATAATCGATAAGTAATGATTAGATTTCTTGCTTATCGAACATTTATTTCAATGTTTACAATTTTAGCACAAAAAAAAAAAAAATTTAACCTACTAATGTCATCGTATGAAAACTGGTTTTGATAGATAAATAACGTTTGTTTTTCAAGCGATACATACTTTTACTTATAGTTTAAAAGAAAAAAAAAAGAAAAAATCGAAAAAAACAAAAATTTGACAATTCTTGGTGACAACGAAACAACATTCATTACTTGAATGGTAAAAAAAAAATTTTTTTAATGATTTTTGACAATTTCTTTTAAATAATTTCTACTTTTTTTTTTGTAAACTGTGATCAAAAATCGGCCTAAGCAATATAATTAATATTTCTAAACATTAACCATTTGCGCAATCTTCTGATCACAATGCGCAATTTTTACTATCATCCATTTAATTTGGTCAAATTTCAAAAAATAAAAAATAAAAACTTTTTGAAATAACCTGATCGATGCATATTGCATTTTCATGGCAGTCATTAAGACGTTGCTCAGAACATTCATTTATTACAATACATCGGCCATCTACACTTCGACCAACACCTTGTGGACATTGACAGCTATAGCGACCATTACGAAACATGCATACTTCATGCTTACTTTGATTACAAGCTATTGGATCATCCACACGACACTCAGAATATTGTCCTGCAATCCTTGGCAAATTTTCATTTTCTCAATAATTTATTTAATTGTTTTAATCTTTTTCAAGAAAAAATTTTGCACTTAAAACTTCAATTTTAAATTGTATTGACTGAAATGTAAATTTTGGTTAAATTTGAATTAAATTTTAAACTGGAATTTATAAAAAACAAAACAATTTGTTTTACTCATATGTTATATTCACTTATAAATTTTGAAATAAAATTTGGTCAAATTTTTTGAAATTTTTTTTGTTTTAAATATTTTATTCATTTTATTATCATAAAATATGAAAATTACAAATATAAATAAAATGTAAAATTTTTATGCAAAATATTTTAGATGACTGGAACTGATTAGCTATTTGGATTATAAAATAGCTTAAATAGCTTTATTTTTTTCTTATTTTATAGCCTAAACAGCTAATTATTGCTGGTCATTCGAAGATCTTTTCGAATGGTTGACTTTAATAATAAGCTCATACAACATCCATCAATCATACCGTTCTGGAATGATTGTTCTGCGAGGAGAACAAAAGCACATCGAGCGATAAGTACCAACAAAGGCCATAGGTCATGAAGTTTCATTTGCAACTTTGTTCACCTAAAACTTATTCCAGGGGATAGAAATTATCGATTGATTCCTTCTTTTTTTTTTAAATTAGTATTAGTAAGATTTTAATAAACCGTGCCAAGAGTGGAAATGAAGGAATCAAAAGATACATTTGCGCCAAGCTCTTTATTAAAAGCTTAACAGGCGGAAAAATTACTTCTCTCATGGCCAGTTTATTGTAGCGTGACAGAAATGTCACATAAACAATGTAAGCTAGAATAACAGTCTATACATGATGAAAATTAATGCTGGACAAAGTAAACTGTTTAATGGAATGCTAAGGAATGATGGATCACTTAAATATATTTATTTTGTCACATGCATGAAATGCATACACGTCACGAATATGTCAACGCTTCTAGCGGTGATGTCATTCTGGTGGAACTCGGGAATATTCATGCATATTAACGGTAAAAACCGGGAATAATACTTTAAATTAAATGTGGAATTGATTTAGAGAGTTTTATTTGTAAAAGATAAAAGATAACAAAAAGTTATTCGTGAAAATATCAAAAAAAAAAAGAAAGTTTTTTCATGAATGATTCTTGGAGGACAGGTAAAAGAGCAACAAATGAGTGGAGGATTTTTCAAATTTATGAAAAAATTTTTAAATTATTTGGTGACCAATTCAAGTCCAATGACATTTTCAATTTGATATTTATTTCCAAATATTCATAAATTGTCTTTGTCCTATTGAACTTGTACTGAAAATATGCTAAATTTAATATTTAAATGAAACTATTGAAATGCAAATTTCTGAAATCTATTAAAATAATAAGGCATAAATGCGCACATTCCTTGATCATAAATGGAGAATATTTGAAAAGATTGAGAAAACAAAAATAACTTGTCAAGATTAATTGAATAAAATGAGATTGATTTAATCATTTATGAATATTAAATTAATTAATTAATAAAGTGAAATCGATTTAATCATTTAGGAATATTAAATTACTTAATTAATGAATACTGGAAAAGTTTTATCATATTCATATGCCAAAGCTGTCATAAATTTTTTCGAAACTAAGATTTTTCTATTACATTCAAATCAAGAATAAGAAAAAAAAAAAAAAAGAAAAGAATAGCATTCATCATGTATTATACGTTTTATGTAATCATTTAAAAAAAAAAAAAAAAAAAAAACTTATTTTATTTACTTAATTGCTCATTTTATTTGCTTCACTAACATAACATAAAACTAAATTATTTGTTTAAATGTTTAATTGATTTGATGAATTTTGCATACTTACAAAAATGTACTTAAAGTACTTTTATGCTAGTTTACATTAGCATTTTAATTTAATTTCTATCACTTTAACTTCTTTTTAAATAAATAATATGACGAAAAACTCTAATGGAAACGATGTGATGTTAGTTAGTTTCAAAAATAAAATAAAATTTTTTATTACTTACTTTTATTGATTGTTTAAAAAAAAAGTTGATGAATTGAACAAAATCAAAATAAGCAAACTATCATTATTGTTGTTATCTCATTCATCTGATAGGTTTTTCATAGTATTTCAGACTGGTTCCAAATGGGAGGACATCATCATTCATTTAAATAAATTTATTGAAATGATTCATTTTTAATATTCCCATTATTAAATACATACCTCAGTTTTTTTAAAAATTTTTCGTAACTGAATTTTATTTCAATGGAACTAATAATTTTCTGGCTCTTCCACTAAAGTATTAATTTCACTTTTCTTGCAAAAAAAAAAAAAAAAAAAAAAACTTAATTTACGATTTTCAAAAAAGTTTTTAGTTACAAGGAGAATTTGTAATTATTCAATTCAAGAAAAGAAAAACTACAAAAGTCTTTTGTAATTTGAGCAAATTTTTTAGTGAATGTTTAATTTTACATTCCAAATTTGTAGGATTTTGAAATTGTATTTGGATGATTTGTTAGAATTTGTGTATCGAAATGGAATTGTCTCATTAATTAATCAGAAATCTATGAATTATATGCATTCAAATTATTAAAAGACATCAAATCGTTTGAGCATTTTAAAACTTTATTTTCCTAAACCTCTATAAAGTATATGTGAGGGATTAGTAATTCAATTATTAAAGTAATTTGTGAAGTGAAAATACTCATCCGGAAATTACTCATCAAAATTTAAAAGAAATGCTGCATTCATTCGTTACCCAAAATATTCTATCGATGAATAATTTGAAAAATTCTTACAGATAGATTACAATCATTAAAAGTTGACGATTTTGATAAAGGAAAAAAAATATAAAAATCAGTTAAATTGTTGAAAAGTATGACTAATTCGATGATTAAACTTAACGTTATTCATTCAATGCACTCCAACCTCTGTCAACTTCATCTTTTCTGAATTATTTTAAATGCACTTTGAATCTTTCCTTTAAATCTTTCCCTATTAAACTTAACTCCAAATATACTCATTTAAATTTACTCAATTAAATTGTCTAAAATTTAAATTATTATCAGAAAAGTTTTAAAAAGTTCAAGTAAAATGTATTTTTGATATTTACATAACAGAAAATGAAATGAGAAAATTCTTGAATAATTTGAGAATTTTAATTGTCGGGATAAAGAGGAATGAAAGAGATGAAGATTGAAGAATTACGAATCAGACTTGAGTCTGATAACTGAAATTATCAACAAGTCGAAAAAGGAATGATAAGATGAAGAATGCATGACTGAAACATGTTGTGAACAATATTTTGAGCAAAATTTCTAGTTGAACATAAAACAACCACAATTAACAATGCTGGTATACCTGTTGTTTACCTGCCATCCATCCAACAATGCACATTGCAATGTCAATAACTGATGCAATGAATTGAGTAATGCAATCGCATCCAATTAATTAATTAATTAACTGATACTATTTATTCAGTTACCTCATTTTAATTAATCCAATATTTAATTAATCCAATACACTTTATTATCAAAATTTAATACAGGCATTCACCTGCATTCACATTACAAAGTTTGTGGGCATTTTTTTTTCTTATTGCTAATAATGTTATTAGGTTATTGCATAGATATGTGACACAGTGGGAATCTTCCTTATGTGTCACAATTAGCAATACGTAAGGTTATCAACTGTGACAATTTGTTTTCTGATAAAAAGTTTGCATAATTAAGTTTCATGCTTGTCAACGTTTCTCATTTCCTTGGAGTAAGAAAAATCAATTTTACCTGTTTGATATCAACATTAATTTTCTTCGTATGTTAATAACACGGATATCACATTGTGTCTTTAAAAAGATCTTTAAAAAAATTGTAATTTAAAAATTTCAAACCAATTTATTGGACGGAAATAATGGCAGAAAAATGCGTAAAAATATAATTAAAATATGAACCATTAATTGATAATATGCCTGAAAAGTTCCTCCACAATTCGAATAAAAAAAAATAAAATACGCCCACGCTTTCCTCTGTTCATAAAATCATTAAAAAAAAAAGTTGAGTTTACCAGAACGAGTTTGCTTATTTTCTCTAGCTTATAAATAGTTTATCTATGAATCATCAAATTTACCTTTACTGAGGGAAAGCTAAATGCTTAAGAATTAAATTTATGTATATGCCTATTTCGTATAAGATGGGAAAATTATAGTTCAATGATCAAAGGTTACAACTTAATCTTTTACCGCTTTTCTCTTCCTACACAAATATTTAGTTATGCGCGGAAAATAATAGAATTGCAAATTGTGCAGGAAGGCAATTTCAGAATCAACTAATGATGTTTGATCTTAAATTTTCTAACAAAGGACATTGTGCATCAGAATATTACAACAGTAAAATAAATGAATAGGAATTGGAGACTTCATTTAGAAGATTTAAGTAATATCAAATTTTTTTTTCGCTTCCGAAAACATATTGCAAATGTAAGGAATGAAATAGTATGAGTGAAAGAAAGAGCTTTTTTGGTGTCAATCCGGTTTGCGACAGTTTACTAAAAAGAAAAAGTTGCAGCAAAGAAGGAAAAATGAATGAGTGAACATTACTTCTATAGATTACATCGTTTCATTTTTACCTTATAAATATGTTTACATGACAAATTTTCGAATTTTTTGAAAAAATTAATTAGATATTTGAAATCTAAAATTAAAAATTTTTAATTTTATTTAAAAATAATGTAGATATTTTGTTGCGTTATTAAATAATTAATTGTTTGGCTACTGACTTTGTCATTTCAATTAAAATATTAATTAATAAATGAATATACAAACGGAACCGTTT
Organism: Loa loa; assembly: GCF_000183805.2. Classification (NCBI taxonomy): domain Eukaryota; kingdom Metazoa; phylum Nematoda; class Chromadorea; order Rhabditida; family Onchocercidae; genus Loa; species Loa loa. The sequence continues at coordinate 310,446 of NW_018108184.1, read as the reverse complement.
TAATATGAATGAACAATACAAAAAGATTGCTATCTATTTGTATAACTTTTAACTCATTTGCTTTTGATAATTAAATTATAACGTGACATTGACAATTTCAATTATTTAGTTTTGGCAAAATTTGAAATGCTTTCAATCTCATTTTTTTTCAAGTAATTCATATTTCTGAAATTGAAAATGCAATATTGAACTTGAAATGCTATAATTCAGGATTAAATTCAATTAAGCCAATTAAGCAGTGACTTTCAGAAAGAAAATTTGAGTAAAAAGAAGAATAACTGAAGCTGGACAGGTAAATACAAGAAGATACATCAAACAGATTTTCATTTCTTCGTCCATCGTCCATCTCTAAATGTCCATTTCTAGCTTTCAAAATTTTTTTTTTTAAAAAAATAGAAAGTTGATTGTTTTTAAAAATTTCGAACAACAAAATTTTACAAACCAATGAGGCAACTTGACTACATAATAAGTGGAAAAGCAATTAGTGATGGAAAACAGTGACAAGAAGAGTGGAAAAGTGAGAGAAGAGTTGAATTGGAAGAAAACAGGATTTGTATTGCATGCAGTGTTGCATGTAATCTATTGCATTGCGATGTATTGCATGCAATTTGCTGCATGCAAATAACTTCAATTTTCGCTATAAATTTCGATGAAATTGTAAAGCAAAAGCAAAAAAAAAGAAAAAAAGCAAAAATATCGGAAAGTTGGATGTAATATTCTTTCCGGCGATTAGTTTTACGAATTTTGAATATTAAAGTGTTTGATGCTTTAGAAAAGGTCAAGTTAACATTGGTGATAAATTGTGTCATCATTTAGTGATAATTTGTGATCAGTTCAAAGTTCAAGTTTTTCATTTTTATGAAGGAAGGAAGGAAAGAGAAGGGAAGAAAAACATTTTTTGTTGTCTTTTTTTTTTAATTATTTCTGGTTTTTTCTTACTCAAATGGAAAAAAAAGAATTGAAATTTTGTACTTACAGCGAAAAAAATAAGTAAAATTCCCTTTAAATATTTATGGGAAAAATGATGGAAATTTTTCCAATTGTTATTTAAACATTTGCTAAGAAATTTACCCAAGAAAGCTTAATCTAAAAGAATGAAAGTTAATAAAATTAATTAAAATTAACTAAAATTAAAAATTAAAACTAAAATGAAATTAAAAAAATTAATTAAAAAAATTCAATGTATTACATTGAATTTTTCGATAAAGAATAATTTATAAAGCATGAGATATTTCATCACAAAGTTTTTCAAAACATGAAATCTGGAAATTAAAAATTTCCACATCTTAATACTGTAATCTGAGATATCATTAATTAAACTTCTCAATTAACATAATCTTATTACCAGTAAAAACTGTCGAAATAATAATTTTGGAATGTAATAAATTAAAAATGTCAGGTTTATTAGTCATTAATTTTAATTAATTTTATAAACGGCATGAGAAAAGAAAAACACATAATTTGGTGCACATTCTGTAGAGATGAGAATTCCTGAAAAATAACAGAGGACCCGGTATTTTCTGCATTGTTGTAATTCTCTTCATGTTACACAACTATTTCCAATTTACGTGTCATCAGTTAGAATTTGAACAACCAACCTCACCTGTAGGCGATTTCTTCTATCCCGTATCCAGCTGTCCCCTGCTGGTTGCTCTTTTCAAATCATCGGTAAACTTGTTTGCTCTTTCTCCTCTCCCAAGTTCACCCCAATCTCTTCCCGCTATTATTTACCACAAAAGTGTGAATTTCCCTGGAGTGAATAGAAATGAATTCCAAAAATTTCCAAAATCATGATGGATGAGTTTCCGGAATTACAAGCGTACGTCTTGAATTCCTGTTCCAACAAGCTGTTAATTGCTCCATTATGATAAAATAATAAATATGAAAAGCATGAAATGTGCTAATGACAATTTTATTATCAAATTTTTGAAATGTTGTTTTGTCGTAGAAAGACCAAATTTGATGACAAGATGTGTCACATACGATTCAACATAAGAGCAGATGTCGTGAGATGATTAAAACAAGACGCTATGATGCAATTATAGAATTACAGTGCTATACGATACGTTTGAAAAATGAAATATTAATTAAATAATCGTTCAAATTCGCATAAATATGTGATTTTCAAAAGCAAATATCGTACAATTAATTCATTAAAAAAAATAAAATATTAAAATTATGCAAAAAAAAAAGAGAAATATTCGTCGTGAAATGAAGTATTGTTAAATTATTTTCCAAAATTATCGGATTTTTTGGTACCGTTAAATTTTGAAATTTCAACAAAAATTCATTGTTAACTATCATTCTATTTAAATAAAATAAATAAACAAATTAATATGTAAATAAAACCAAACACTAAGCAAAAAGTTTTTGATTACTTTTTGCATATGAAATGAAATGAAAATTTGAAAATGTAAGAACAGTTTTAAAATTTTAAATACAAATATCACATCATAATTTTGAAATCTTAATTTTTTTTTAAATTTTAAATATCAAACATTACATTATAATCTTAGAGAAGAAAAAGAAATTTGCATTTTATCAATTTTCAAAATACAAACAAATTTATATGTTTGAATTTTCTTTTCCTTCATTTCTTAACATTTTGTATCATGTATCGTAGCTTTTCTAATTTGAATTAAATGCAAACAAGAAACGATAAGTTCGATGATGGACGATAGTTGATGCAGTAGATAGGAAGGATGGAAAACCGGAAGTTTGATCAAAATCAGGTCTAGTTCTTATGGTGACTAGTTTTGAGACAAATTTTCATTGAAACCACAATTTTGTATTCACAAATATATAGCATCATCAAAGATGACACCATCAACTGATATCTGTCATTTAGAGGAGAGATTTCCGGAATACTCGTCATTCAATAGTTACCAGTTTTTATTTCGTAAATGATTATACATCGATTTTAGTAATGCCAATTTGATCATTATATGCATATTTATTCACATTTATATTTGTATATATACAAATAAATCAATTCCAGTTATACAAATGTCACCAATCCTTAAATCACTGATTACTTGTTTAGAAAATTGACTCTCTTCAGCAACCTCTCCTAATTTGCAGGGTAGAAGAGGAAAGATTGCTGAAGAGAGTAAATTCAAGGATCTATGATAATTGAGTTTAAAATTGAGTAAATGATAATTGAGTTTAAAATTGAGTATATTTGGCAAAAAGGAAATTAGTACTTGTCAGTCTATGATAATTGAGTTTAAAATTGAGTATATTTGACAAAAAGGAAATCAGTAAAAATTTAATTTAATCAAATTATAATTTAATCAAACTTGTTATAATTTAATCAAACTTATCATTCCAATGATTACATGAATAATTTGGATTTTCGGATCATTTTTATCTCTTTCAAATTTGATCATATTTTAAATTCCTATTAAATAAAACCTAAGTAAATTATAAATTTTGTGATCAGCTAAAAAGTACAATTAAATATTTTAAAATCAATAAATATCAGTAATAATTTATCCAAAAAAAAAGAAAACTTCCTTATGCAATAATTGTAATTGTAATTCGAACACTGAAACAAATTTTGACTTATTTTACATTATAATTATTATTAAAATATGGGCTAAACATTAATTAACCGAAATTTTTAGCTGCAGTAAAAATTTTCAAATTTGTCAAAATTTTGCATTAATTAGTAAAATTACAAGAATTTTTTAGCTTATTATATTTTGAATTTTTAGCAAATCAATATAACTGGTTGATCTGATCGAAACCACAGCATTTAAAACCTTTTTAAATCACATTTCCTTTACAAATTTCAAACTTTCTCATCGTGAAATTTATTCTTTTTTGAATTTTATTTTGTTAAAGTTTTTTTTTTACTAAAAGAAAATTAATTCATAATAACTTTTTAAGAGTTAATTTAAGCGTAAAATCCATTTGCATATTAGCATATGCTTGATTTGTATTTTATATTCTTACAATTTCATTGAAAATATGCTATTTTCACTTTTAGTTTTCTTTTTAACTATTGTAAAAAAAACAAGTTTTCCTTAAATAACAACCAAAGCTAACTTCTTTTCATCCATCACTTTTCTCGCTTACTTTATCATTTCCGCTTTTAAGCAATCATAAATTTGCCAAAATTTATATTTTAACTTTTTTTGTGCTTTAATTCTTTGAAATTTTTTAAAAATTCTTGAAATTTTTAAAATTATATTTTTCAACATTATGATAATTTTAGATTCATTCAACTTAACAAAGTAAGAAACAGGAATCGATCATTCTGATTCATCTTAGTCGCAATCTCTTAAATTACACATCTCTTCATCTATTCCTTAGTTATACCAGAACTTCCTCTCTCTACCTTTCTCTCTCTCTCTCTCTCTCTCTCTCTCCTCCTCCTCCTTCTTT
>NW_018108184.1:303502-305786 GCF_000183805.2 Loa loa | reverse complement strand
ATTTCCAACTAAAGCATTGATTGAAGTGATGTAGTCTAAAATGAGAAATATATATAATCCCTCTTAGATTAAATGTTAAAATATTCAAGTTGAAATGACAGTTTGGCAATTTTCTTTTTTTTTGTTAGGTAATAAACGAACAATAAGCCATAAATGATTTAAACACAAACATAAACCAATTTCTTTTTTTTTTTCTAACCAAAAACTCAAAAAAAAAAAAATCAGAATGATAAATTTTCACTTAGTAATATTTTGAAATTCCAATGGAACATCTGTATTATGTATCATTTGTTGAAAATCTTTTTTACTAATTCTCTTCTCCTTTTTTTTCTTCGAAAATATCCAAATAAAATTTGTATATTAATTAAATGTAAGCATTGATTAATGATCAAAATGAATTTAAATAATTCAAATTTGGAGAAAAAAAAATGAAAAAATTTGCAAAACATTAAAATTTAAACAGAAACGATCAAAAAATTTTTGTCCTAATAGTTTTTTTTCCTTACATTACAATTTTATTTTTACTCATCGAATTTCGCTTCACTGATTTTATACATCGAAGAGAAAAATAAATTTCTTCAACATCGTTAAATGATTCGATTTGCTTTTTTTTTTTTTTTGACCACTTTTAATAAAAACATTTGGTCATTTCTTCATCTCTTCAGTTCTTTTTTTTTAATTCATCACAATTGCACTTTACTTTACTTTACTTTACTTTTGCTTGTATTTAATCCAATTACTCTCTCAGGGATAACAATTTTTTCCCTTTTTTTTTTTTAACCTACTAACAAAGTTTTTCAATCGATCTCACTTCTTGTCTTCTCCTTCTTCTCTAAATAAAACTTAATCGAGCTTTTTTTCCCACAAGAATTTTACATGCACAATGGAATTCATTTGTGAATGAGAAGTATAAGAAATTTAGTAATATTTAGTATTTATGATAAAATTAATGCAAAATGGAAATGAAAATTACTAATTACTGTTAATGATTGAAAGGTTTTAAAATAAAATTTTAAGTTTAAAAGTTAATTTTGGATAGTATAATTAAGGAGATAAGAGAGAATGAGATAAAGAAGAAATTCCGAATTCGGTTTCTGATTTTATCAGTGTGATTAAATGTTCGATTACAGGAATGTAGGAGCCATTCAACTATCTATCATACTGTTATCATTTCGGAAATGCAACTGAACAACACAAATATTCATCACACATATTGCATTGCTATTAAAAAATTCGAATTTCAAAAAAAAAATCTTCCGTCTTGCGTAATTATCCTACCGAATCAAGAAAAATTCTTCAACATTCTCGCAATCATTCGGAACAGATGCCGGATTCAGAATTTCTCGAGATTCTTGCACTTTGCTTCAGAAGTTTCTCGTGCTTCTGAAACAAACTCAAAAGCATAACGTAAAAGTTAAAAAAAAGATAGAACAAAATATAAAAAATAAATTGTAATTCGAACAAATTATACTACTAATAAGTAACACTGATATGATTTATCAAATTATACTGCAAACTTCCGATCAGAAGTAAAACTTTTTATTTAAAATCAAAATTTGAGATATTTGAAAAAAAGTGGAACAATTGATATCCTTCTAAATCATTCATCAGCTTATCATATCAGTTGATCATACTTATGGTACCAAAAATCAATCATACTTCTGATAATTAAACCGGTTAATTGTCAGAAATTTATTATTTAACCATAAACACAACAACTAACATCATATGATAAAGTAGATGGAGTAAAGATGCGCTTATTATTGATGCATATTTCTCGTTCATTTAAAGGATGATATTTGAATCTTTACAATCCGTTTATATGACAATTCCATTATCACAAAGTCTTCTTTTTCTTTTGTCCAATTTTCGAAATTTGTCCATATATAGGAAGAAGTAAACAGGGAAAAAGGTATTTCCATAATACATTTGAATCCAACAATCATTCGTAATGAGCTGCGACATCTGCGCCATCGCGTTATTTTTGCCATACCATTGATTTTCCAGAAAGAAGATTAATTCAGATAAGTTAATTAGAAAAATCCTAGAAGTAAAAGTGTTACTGCTTATTTTTCACCTGTTATAACGGACGACTTTAGCAAAATCAATGATCATCTTGAAATTTTCATTTTAATTTTAATTAATTGAAAAGTCATTTTTTGGTATTTTGATATAATCATTACGTTGTCTTAATTTTATCTTTTAAATTTTAAAAGATTTTTTTCACCTTACTTATGTATATTTGACCTAATAAAGTTTTAATTAATCACTTTTTTTTTTTTTT
>NW_018108184.1:288601-303096 GCF_000183805.2 Loa loa | reverse complement strand
AATTTTCCAACTTCTTAGGAACAGCAATAGTGCTCTAATTAAGGCGGATTTGAGTTTTTTTTTCTTTTTCTTAGTTAATTATTCAAAAGCAAAGAGACAATTCAAAAAATATTCGTTTGAATAAAATGTTCGATACGAATTTTCGTAATGTATAAAAAAAAAAAAATTATTTCGTAATGTATAAAAAAAATTTAAGAATGTTATTTTCTGATTACTAATTCAAATATTTTATTTGAAATTAGAAAAATTTGAAGTTTCTTTTTTTTTAGTTTTTATTTTTGGTTATTTCTTGAAGTGTTACATTTATTATTGTTTTTAAAAATTTTTTTTTTTCTTTTCTTACAAGTTGTTCTCTTTGCTTCTTTGTCTTCTTCCATTGTCAATCAATCATTTCAATTTTTCATTTTCTCTTTTTTTCCTACTGAAATTTTGTCGATTTGTTTTTCATTCATATCGCTTTTGCACTTTCAATTTCATCCAACCATTAAGATTACTGATTGAAGGAGCGTAAATGTATCACGCAAAAGTGAATGAATAATAGAATAGAAATATGAAATAATTAAAATTAATTTAAATAAATAAGGTGATCGTTTATAAAATGATACATAAAATTTATTTAAAAAAAGTGAGGAAAAAAGAAATTAATTTTAAGCAAATTTTGGTAAATTCGAAATCTTTGAAAATATTATCAAATTATTACAAAGATAATAAAGTTTAGATTGATTGAAGTAATTTCTATTTCTTACTAAATAGAAATTGATTGTTATCTTCATGAAATTGATTACCACTAAACACATATGAAATTGATTATCAACAAAACAACTTGTTTCATAACCAAAGATAAAAGGAAATTTAGTATGTAAACTTTACGGTATAATCAATATTTATCAGTTATCGATTGAAAAATTCGATTTGTCAATAATTCATCCATCTAATATTGCCAGAAATAATTTGCATACATTTATTTTCATACAAATTTACATATAATTATTTATTCAGCATGCAATTCTCATGAAGTTACTTTTAGAGATATTACTTATAATATGTCACTTTTTGTTATTTGTAGGATGAACAAGAACATTTGAATGCTGTTCTAGGATATGAGAGATATCAGAAGTGACACAGAGACAATTTTTATTTCGTAAACTTTAATTTAATAATGAAAGAGAGATAAAAGAGAAGGATCTTTCATAGAAGTTCTGGAAGACTAATGATATATTCAATCTGTTAACATATCAATCTGTTTAAAGTAGACAGGCATAAATTTTAATCAGCAAAATTTTGAAGGAAACTTTTTTTCGGTTAGTTTTTAAAACGCCATCCCCTTTTTCCCCCTATTTTCTTTCATAAATCATAAATAGCTCGCTTTTTAAATTCACACTAATTTTCTCTTCAGATTCCCATTTTTATTCAAAGATTATTTAGGAATTGTATTTTAGGATGAATAATCAGAAATGGAAATAATTTAATAGTTCATAATTATTATTGGAAATTATTGATCATATATGTTGGATGAATAAAATTGCAGACAGCTATTGACATTCTCGCATATTATATCTTTTAAATCACACCAAATAACTATTTTTTTTTTTAAATTAGTTTGACAAAAAAATGAAATGAGATGGAATGGAATGGAATGAAATAGAATAAATTGAAATGGAATTTTAATTCAAAATGGAATGAAACGGATTGTAATGGAATGGATTAAAATGAAATGAATTAAAATGGGATAAAATGAAATGGAAATGAAAAGGATTGAAGTGACAGTATGAGAAAGGAAAGTGCCCAATATATTGGATATAACTAAATTAAGTAACAGTAAAGAAAAAGAATGTTATGAGTGTGTTGTTCACTTTTTTCTCTAAAATATGTAATCTTAAATTGAAAGAGAATTATAGTTGTTTTCTTTCCCTTTTTTTTTTTGTTCGAGAATTTAGAATGCAAGAAGTGTCTGTGTGTGTGGGTGTGTTTGTGTATGCGTGTGTGTGTATGCATGTGTGTATGTGTGTGTGTATGTATGTATGTATGTGTGTGTATGTATATGTATACGCGTGTGTGTATATGTGTGTGTGTGTGTGTGTGTATGGGTGTGTGCATGAGAGTATGTGTGTTCCATTCGTCGAGAAAAACATGAAAATTTTTCTGATCTGATCAGATCGTGTTATTTTGTGTATTATTAAAAGGATGAGGATAGTTGTCAGCTGTTGTCAATTATCATCATTATCATCACGTTATGATGATGATGATGATGGTAATGATGATAATTATCATTGTTTATTATTATCATTATCATCATCAACTACTACTATTACTAGGCAATAAATAGTACCATTTACAATATCAAGCAATATTCTAAACTAAATAGGTGGGAGTAGTAGTAGTAGTAGTAGTAGGAGTAGTAATTGTAGTAGCAGTAGTAGTAGTAAAGAGTAGTAGCAGCAGTACTAGTAGCAGTAGTAGTAGTAGTAGGAGTAGTAGTAGCGGCGGCCATAGCAGCAATCCACTGATTTCATTCTCGTTATTTTCGCCTACTTCAGGATATAATGTGACTTTTCAGGAGGAAATTCGGCGCACTCTTCTTTTTCCACTTCTTAATTGCTCCATTCTTTGCTTAGACAATTTCTATTCTTTAAATCTCTCTTCTTTCATCTATTCTTCCTTCCATCTTTCTTACTTGTTTATTTATGTTTACTTACTTACTTCTTATTTCTTCCTATTTGATTTTTTCTTGACTTATTTGAATCGAATATGAAGGGCGTGGCTTTTCCCTCTTGAGAAACAAATATAATAATACTTAGCAAATGTTTTAGCTTCAAACTTAGTTTAAGGTTTCATTGGAAATTATGTACGCATCAGAAGCAGTCCAACTACTACAGCAACAGCAGCAGCAGCAGCAACAACAACAACAACAACAACAACAACAACAGAAGCAACAACGTAATTCATGCTTTCCAACGTGTAAAACGCCAGATAAACGTGATTTTATGGATTCAAATCCACCACGAACTACCGATGATTTCTACCGTCAATATGATCCATGGGTTGGTATTGGAACAGCTATGTTTCTAGCACTATTTTTTATTCTTATTGCATTTAAAACTTTCGTGATATGGTTTCTACGAAAGATCACCATTTGGCGATATCGATATCAGAAGTATCGTGAAAAGCAGCGAAAAATGGATAATCATCTGATTAATCATACAACTAAAAATACAACTGTTGACAATGGACACATTACTGTTAGTTGATGTACCAGTAATTTCTAGAAGGATGAAATCACGGATTTCCGGATGGAAATTTCATAAACAACCTAATTACTCCGGACAGGAATGGAATCGAATTGATTCGATGACAGTTAAAGCCAAGTGCTGGAAATTGACCAGCTGTGAAAAGCAGAAATTTGAAAATCTGATCCAGCTTTCAAATATTTTTGCACATTGATAAAATTTGAATCCAGACTTCACAAATTAGCATTTTATATTTCTAATCAGCTGTTGGCAAATTTGCTATCACCATTTTATTCCTATCAGTATACAATGTGATTATTGGATATGATATTGAATACTTCAACTGTAATTGCTTCAGCAATACTTCGAATCATTATCCTTACCCACATTTCAATAAGCCTGTAGTTTCTTATTGTAATATGGCTGAAGACAATAGCGCAGATTCGATCAATTAATTACGACTATTGTTCTTGCTAATTGTTATTGATCCTGTTATGGAAGAATAAATCGGATAAAAAGGTAGGGAAATAATTAGTTACCTTTGGTAATTATATTTATTGTCCAGGAAAAATGTAGTTCCTTTCCTTCCGGAAAGATTATCTGTTAGATAAATTAATAGGATAGAACAAATCACTTTTTGGCAACAAAAAGCAAATGGAAACATCAACTGATAGATTAGAAACTTTTCAGTTTTCCGAAAACAACAAAATTTTCACTTCCATTAACATAATACAACTAAATAGTCACAATGATAGTAATAACAATAATAATAATTGACATTAGTAGTAGTAGCAACAGCAGCTGTATTAACAATGATATCAGTTAATTTCAATGTGCCAGAGTTCAAAGGTCTTTTGCTTTTGACTTACCTTTGATTGGTCATATTTGATTCATATTTCATATTTGATTGGTCAAGAAATTTGATGCAATATTAGTCATTTTTAGTGGTGCCTATTTTCCGGTTATTTTATCAACATTATTGAACCTGATACAACAACTCCAACAATATTAATCGAATTTCCGTATTGATATTTGTATCGAACTCACTGCTTGTATCATGTCTTTTCACTTGATGATTTGATCATTCGATTATATACGAAATGACGGATGGTTGTTGAATAAACGAAATATACCTGTTCCGATCAGATACCGAAGACAGCTAGTAAACATTTATTGAATTACGAAAACTTTCAAGATTATGGAACATTTTAAATCACTCTGATTACTTTCAATATGCTAATTAATTATCACTTTTTGAATTATAATCCGTTGTCACTTTTCTTTTTCATCTTTTTCGTTCATTCACAAAAATTCAATCCAAAACCACTATGAACCATTTTAGATCACGAGACGGTGAAAAACTGAGCAAAATTACGGTAGCTTACTTAAAAATGAACAGCGCGACAAGCGACGCTTAACTGTAATGACATGAAAAAAAAAATTACCATTTTTCCTAGAAATGCTGAATAAAAGTACTGTTAACGACCGTTATGGGAAAAGTTATCGTTTGAAAGTGACTTGGCGATAGTACGATAGTGAAATTCTTTGCTATTATCTTTCTCTAAACTCCAAGGATTAAGAATTAAAATGGTCGATTCTTTTCATCTATCCGCCTTTACTAATATTCAAAGCTCTCAATTCCTCTTTCCTTAATAATGCTAGCTTACTTGAAAATACTTAATGCTACAAAGTGCGTTTTAATAAGCGATCCAAAAGTCTTCTTAGCTTTTCAGGTATCACGAAATTTTCTCTCGGAATTTTGATAAGAATCAGTTTTTGAAATGATTATCCAACTTTAACAACCCGAAGAATCCTGTCTTTTCTGAGGAAGAACCATTCATTAGTAATGTATTGAGAAATTGCTTCCAAATCTTTCTTAAGTTCCAAAATTGCTAACTTAACTTAGAATGACCTTTCTTATAATTGTACTGGAAAATTATAGATCACTGAGTACTACTCTGAAGATTTTAGTAAGCGGTCCAAAAGCAATGGCCGTCCAAGAATACCAATGAATCTCTCAGTCCTTTTCCGCTTCATTGTTCAGCTTCACAGCTATTCATCTTTGATGCCAAGAATTTATTGAAGCAGCAATTACTTCCGAAAACTTGCCAAGAAAAAAACTTGTAATACATCTACCAGAGGACAGCCCACGGATGTAGCTATCAGAAATTGAAAATGACTATAAGAGTGTTTGCTAAAATGATTCATGTAATAATACTGCTAGCCTATTTTTCCGATTATTTGCTTTACCTTTTTTCACAAAATGTTCCAAAAGGTATCGTCGTTATACGATTTTAGTCATCCACTTATAACTTTAAACTAAATAATAGTTCATCTGAAATTTATTTTCCGAATAATGATCTGTCCCTTTCTTTAAAAAAGCGCTGTTTATGCGATTTTAAAAACATGCAATACACATGTCAAATGCATCCTTAAGATGATAAATCGTGAAATGAATATACAGAATATGATAGAACATAGCATGTGGATAACTACTTGGTAGATTGTAAGAAAATCATAAATCAAAACAGATAGGAAGAATCATAGATAAGTGAGTAGAACAGATCAGAAAATATACAGTGATACAAAAAATGAAAAGAAAAAGAGTAATGCAACTTTATCAAATATTCGAAACTTGCAAATTTCTGAATTTATAAATGTAGTGATTTTTTTAGAATTCAAAAGTAGATGTAAATAAAGTTCCATATCCATGTCCATTTTTCTTTTCAAATTGAAGCTGAAGATCTAGGTGATAATTCTTTTTCTTTCAACAAATGTAAACGAAAAACGCAAAACAGCGATCTGAAAAAATTGATACAAGACAAAGTGCCCGTCATCAAGGAACAAGAACACTTTCTTTTTAAAAAGCTAATAAATTTCACAATAGTTTACAGTGGTTCTAAATCAACATGTTTAACATCCGGATGCTTCTTGGTGATCACTTCTTCAATGCGATCCACTTCATCAGCTATTCGGTTAACAATATGTTCACCATGATGTAACATGAACCGTCGCAATCCTTCTTCGTCTTTAATTTTCTTCACTTCCTGGAAAATCATACGTAAGATTTCTCTCCTGAATAAGTAATTTCCAACCCTATTAGATCTCACTATCTATCTACATTCATTGATTGTTAAAGGACACATCGTGATGCAGTCTGTCATTATTCATTTGTATTTGTTTGTTTTTCCTGTAGGTAAACATATGAAGAGAGTGAAACAGGATAGACAGGAGAGTACTGATGTTTGATTTTGGATGATATTTATACAAGAAAGATAGAATCGTAATCCATAATGTTCAAAATAAAATTTTCAAGGATTTCAAAATTTTGGAGAAATTAAAGAATTCGATGTCGGTGATGATTTTTCAAATCTCTTTTATCATACTACATTAAAAATTCCTTAGCTAAACCACTTTCCTATAAACACAGAAAGATGCTACACATATCATAGTTCGCCAGCAGAAGTGAGAGAAAGTACAAGGCTTAAAATCCAAGAAGTAATGAAAATGGAGTGAATTAACCGTTTCCGCTAATAAAGGACTACTTCGTTCGATGAGACTAAAATTATGATTCGCTGAAGTGAAAATTCAAAACTGAGTGGAACTATTCAATTCCTTTTTTTGGCACCATTTATCAACACTTTATTTCTGTATAACAGTCATTCAGATGAGCTACTATATTAAAAGTAATTAAAATATCTAAATGTACATATTGCAAATTAAGATTAGGTTTGGTAACTTTTCACATTCCAGATTTTTTTCTTTGAAAAACAAAAGAAAGATGTTGTAAAAAAGATGAAAACGCAGGAAATCAGAGGAAGAGAACAAAAATCTCAACTGGTAGAAAAACAGTTGATGGCAAAGAGTTAAAATGAAATAAAACAAGCATATTACTCTCTTTAATATTCGCAAAATTTATTAATTGAAGCTGTCCCCGAAAGCAGAATATTTGAAATAATACGTGCGTCAGTAATTAATATCAAATGAGATTATGTTAAGAACCCACTGATTTTCATGGCAGTAAATGAAGTAATCAGGCCTTCAATAAATAAACTTCGGCAAAATTTCATGAAAAAACTAATTTCTTTTGGAAATGTTTCAATTAAGATTATTCTTTCTTTTTACATAGGCATCTGAAAAAAAGAAAAGACTTGAAAAAGTATATATGCAAACTGGTTTTCAATTTGATGAAAAAAGGAATTTTTGTCAGTAGATGGCTTTTTAACCAAGATTACGCAACTTTTCAAATATTTCTTTGAAAAAAAACATTAGAGAAATAACCGGAAAATGTTTTCTGCAGAGGAAGTGTTTTAGCATATGTTTTGTGTTAATGATAAAGAAAAAAAATGGAGTCACATCCATAAATCCAAGTTTATCATTTGCTTAGCGGTTGAAGCTAATGCAGAGCTTTAAAAATAAGCTACTGAAATTCCAACCACAATTTTGTAATGCTGCTTACTTGTGACTAACATGATGTATTTAACTCGGCTTGGTAAAATCTTATCTTAAGATCCACTGCCAAAACTGAGCTTCGAATTACGAAATCTGGTTCAAATTCAGGAATACTTGAAAAAGATTAAAAAGGGTAAAATCCAAAAAAAGCTGAGGACCATCAAAAAATTCAGATGTGAAAGAAAAAAAAAATCACTTGGAAATATTCCATATTAAAAAATATTCAATAATTTTCTTTTAAATCAAAATTTCCTTTCAGGGTTTTTTCGAGTTTTTCTGCTTCTAGAGTGGTCAAAAACTCTTTTGTATTAATATCAGCAGCAAAAGCTAAAAGAAATTTTCATTTTTTTCGCAGCTCCCATATGCTAAACTTTTCCCAAACAAAAACAAAATATAACTTTTCCCAAGAGATATAAGACTAGAATTATGCTATATTTGCAGAAAATTTTACCAAATTTCGGGATACTTGGAAAAGACTAAAAAGCATGAAAATCCTAAAAAAGCTGAGGACCATTAAAAAATTCAGATATGAATAGAAACGGAAAGCAGAAAATCACTTGAAAATATTTGCATTAAGAAATGTTTAAAAATTTCCTTTTATGTCAAAACTTCCTTTCACAGTTTTTTTCCTCGAGTTCTTCCGCTTCTAAAGTGATTGAAAACTTTTTTGTATTAATATGAGTAGCAAAAAAAGAAATTTTCAGCTTTTTCGCAGCTTTCATATGCTAAGCTTTTCTCAAACAAAAACAAATTATAATTTTTCCCGAGAGAAATAAGACTAAAATATGCCATATTTGCAGAAAATCTTATCAAATTTTGGAATACTTCAAGAGAACAAAAAGCAAGAGAATCCAAAAAAAGTTGAAGACCAATGAAAAAATCAGATGTGAAAAGAAAGGGAAGACAGAAAATCACTTGGAAATATTTCACTTTAAAAAATATTCGAAAATTTCCCTTTAAATCATAATTCCCTCTCAAGGTTTCTTTCGAGCTTTTTCATTTCTGGAGTGGTTAAAAACTCTATCAAATTTTTTTATCAAATTGGAAAGAATAAATAAGTTTTTTCAAAGTCATAAACCAACAAATTTCTCATAAGAAACAAAAAAATGGCATCTCTTAAAGTTTCTTAAATGATGCTGTCAAAATTAACTACCTCAATGACAGAAGGAATATGACATGATTCCGAAAGATACAAATTGGTAATTGCTCGCCCATCATACTCTACTTCTGCTTTAAAGCGAACTTGCCCAACTCCATGTCCAACTGCTTTCACATCGTGTACTGACCTATATTAACAGCATATGATGTATTTTTTAAACCAAAAAGTGAAAGGATAACAATTAAATTTAGGATAAGAATTAAGAAGGATGAAACAAAAAAGAGATAAGTGTAAAGAAAAGGAAGTAAGTGGTTATCATTATTATTTACACTTAACCCAGAAATTTTTATTGTTGATCTGTAATCTAAACTAATACCTTAGAATGGGTAAAGTAAACCCTCACTCACTCTTTTTTGAGATCCATTTCAATCACAACGTGTAATTATTACAACAGAACCATAGAACTAAAAAAATAACATTTTAACAAAATAATTTCCAGTTCATGCTGTACAGGAAATAATGATGCCTGAAAAACCAACTTGATGATGTTGTCGTGCCTTAATTGTGCTACAATATCGTTGATAACTATTTGTGGGACTGATTTTCCTGCCAAGTGCATAGCATTATTGCGAATGATGAATGCGGCAATACTACCTAACAAAATTCCAATTAGAACTGAACCAACGGAGTCCGGGATACTGGTTTCTAGCACACAGCTCAATGCGATTGATGAAGCAGAAATGAACGCTCCAAGAATTGATGCTGAATCTTCCAAGCAAACAACACTTAAACTTGGATCAGCGCTTGTTCTCACTGTAAATAAAATTTTGGCATATAAACTGTCGTATTCGGCTAATTAAAGCTCCATATAATGCTACACGATATTCGGAAAAGAAGTTCATCTAAAACGACGGATCTGTTCAGTAGAAACATGTCTTTCAAAAATTTTCGAGGCTAAAGATTCGAGAAAAAAATCCTAAAAAAGAGGAAAGAGTTAAACTGCTGTATCTAATACAACTAACCCTGTAATCTGATTTCGAATATAGTCATCAAGTTTAGGTTTCATTTGGATAATAATTCTGGTATATGCCGCAAAACAAAGAAAAAACAATCAAAAAGCCCTAAAATTTAAAAATTTGAACTTCAAATGACCGTATTCAATAATGGACATGCGACACTGCTTGGCTTTCCGCCGTACTTTCCACCACGCATATGACGCCGATGACCCTTGTAGTAAGAAAGACATTGTCAAAGTGATAAATGCCTGAAATCTATAATCAGCGCTTTATAAAAATTCGTAAAACAAAAGGAGAAAATAGACTAGAACTTATAGTTTTCAACCAGCTAGGTGAGCCTGGCCTTTCGGGAAGTTGGCTCAACTTCCGTTCTTATTTCATTCTTCCACCAAAATTTCATTTAGGGAATTTCTACGTGTTTGCTTATGTGTTAAATCATTGTTAAATTTATGCATAACACTACATTTACTCCCCTGGGTTTGGTAGAGAAGATTACACTGCTTTTATTCAATATTTTTATAACATAAAAAAAATCTATTTTTGGGGAATCTTAATCATAAGTTCAGTCCTTTACAAACTTGCCCATGCTGGTGATTCAATTGCGTGAGGATGAAGAAGACCGGTAACACCATGATACAGCGAAACTCCACCACCGAATCCAAAAAGCCAACAACCACTGATTAACGAAGCAATATATCGTGCATTGCCGTAACCATACGGGTAAGTTGGCGTGGGATTCAATTTCGACCATCGTATTCCATACATCAAAATAATTTGGTTGGTTAAATCCAGGGAGCTATGCAAACCTTCTGCAGCTAAGCTTTTTGATCCTAAACGATGAATATATCTTTATCAGACAAAGTGATAAAAGTCAATTATTTCAAGTTACACAAATTTTCGACCCCAGATATTAAATCTCACAGATACATTTTGTTTTCTTATCCTTACGCCAACAGCAAATAACTTAAGCAAAGAATCCACGAATTTATTTTATATGGTTCAATGTTAAGTGAAATAACGGAAATGTTCCAAACGAACCGGTAATAAATGCCCCATATAATTTGAAGCAAACGTCAAGGAAATTCGTACCCAGTGCAATCTTTACAGCATTTGTAGCATCCTAGACAGAATAAATGGTAACTCAAAATTAGTCTCTATTGATTGAAAAGATGAAACGGAGATCCGGCCGACAATTACTTGTCAAATTGAAGATCTTTCTAAATAAACAAATGAAATTGAAATCGGAATTTAACTACCTCCGCAGCAAGTGAAGTAGATTGGTTTCTCTTTTGTTTTCGCTCATCAAACAATGAGTTATGATACAAATATTTTTGATATAATTGCATTCTTTGTTGTATACCTCTTTCACCATGTACCTAAAAAACATAAAAGAATTTTTTAGAGAACACTGAATTTCACTAGAAACCTTTTTTTCAAAAGACTTTGAACGACAAACTATAATGCTTTGTTGTTGTAAACCTGTAATGCTTTGTTGTAAACATCTTCCACATTATACATTGCTTTCTTAGGGAAAAGCTCCTTTCGTGGCAGATTCTGAAGATGTTCACGTGTCAAGCCAAATTCTAACATGGCGCGAGTCTGAAATTAGCGAACTGTACATTCAGAAATGAGAAATTTAGTCATAGAACTCTGGATCTCATTAACCAGATGTTGTAATCTTTCTCTTCTACCCAAGAAATGAATGTCTACAATTTCTTTCTCGACCTTTTCAATACCCGTGAAAAGTAATTAGGTCAGTAGTAATTCCATTTGAATCCGTGCTGGCCATTAACAACATTTTATTTGACCTTAACCAATGATAATGTACCCTAACGTTATTAAAATTTAATTTCAGCTTTCATTGAAAGCACCTGAAGAAAAAAAACGACCTCTTCAATTATATCCTCCGTCGCAACATTTCGTTTTCGTGATGACTGAGCGGCACGAAATAACCTACCTTTAAGTTCATTAAACTTCCCGTTGAATCCACAAGTATGGAACAGCGCATGTGAAGGCTTCGTCAGCACTGCGATAAGCATTATTTAAGTACGAGATAGAGCATAAATTGAAAATAAAATGAAATAAAATCATAGAAAGGTAGAATTTTTCGACTTAAAAATGATTGAAATAGAAGATACCAACACTTGAAAACGCGTGTTGCATTAAAAAAAATAATAATAATAATATGTAAAAGAATGGCTACACGAATGGAAATCGAGTTTTAAAAAGTATCATTGAAGAAGTTTCCAGAAGTTCATTTAATTCTTCAATATCCAACTGTTCACTTCTCTATATTCGTTTTCTTAATTCACAGAATAATCTTGTCATCCTACCAACTGGAACTTTATTGCTAGAGAACCCTCCATTATTCGATAAGTTTAACATTAATAAATTCCTAAAATTTGTTCTATTTTCCGAAAAACTTCCCATAATGAACTTACAAAATGCTGTACGAAGCATTGTATGCTATCTGGATTTCGCCACCTTATGCGAAAAAATTCTTAGGCAAGGCTGCATAAGATTCCGCGAATGCTGGAAAAAGAGGAGAAATATAAGTGAATTAGTAAGCAAAATGGCAAAACCATTAACTTCCATGCATTCATAATTTATAACAGTTTCAGTAAAATAGGCAGGAAGATACGTGCGTGTAAACATGCCCTAAGACAGACATCTGAATTCAGACACCTGAGATGTCTATGCTATGGGTTAAAATAACGAGTGAAGCAAATCTACACATACATACAAAGTTTACTAGTATAAAAGTAAAAAAATAGTGCAAGAATTTTAAAAGGGAATTCGCAAATACCACAAACCGAGGAAACTACCCAGAAAGGTCCACTTTTGGGCGCAAATATTTAATGCAGCCGCCATCATTTCCCACTATTTCTTTCTCTTTTTTCGTCGTGGAATTAATTTCTGTTCACTTCATTAATCGGTTTTGATGTATATTAGTTTGCTTTTATTTTTTCACGGGGGTTCAGTTACTTTGAGTAGTTACTCTAAGCCATTATTGTCCGTCACTGGCAACCCCATTATACAATGACTGGCAATCCCGATTTCTCTCAAATCATAGTCCAGACCCGATCCTCGGCGGGGAAATTATCTCACCCATTTTACAAAATCTTGCTGAAATTTGAATTTTCAGTTTTTTCATTTAAGTTATGCCCACTAGGACGTTAGCATGTCCCATGTGGTCTAGTGGCTAGGATTCGTGGCTTTCACCCACGCGGCCCGGGTTCGATTCCCGGCATGGGAAGTGCGCGTTTTGCAGGCTTTTACATGTTTTGCAAAAATTCGCTTTACAGCTTTCTAAAATGTAGATTTCATGGTTCACGAGTAATTTTTGAAATTTGGTGTTCGATCATTCGTATAAAATTCAGGTTGACGAATTGGTACTTTCGGTATAATTTGTTGGATGAATTTCTTGGTTCCTATCCATGTGAATTGGTCAAGGAAAATTAACCAATTTTAAATTTCTGATTTTACATTTTTTGTAAATTTATTTTTATTTCGGTTCTATTTTAGTAAAATTTGGGAAGGTTAGTGAACAGGTACCTCCCATATACTCTAGTGAGTAGCGAATAATGCTTTAACGCAGATTGAATTCCCAATATTTCGGTCGTCCTTTGATCTTGAATTTTTCCCAATCCTATTTGGTTATGTTTCTAGTGATGATTTTATTGCCTTTATGGTTGGCGCTCATTAATGCTTATATATACGTCATACACACACGCAAGATGTGTCAGGAAGAATTATGACGCTTAGCTTTAGTTCAAATGTGACGTATAATTGCTACACGTAGGGAATTATTTCATTGAAGATTTTATTATCACCGTATTTTCAGATTGATTTCAACATTCATGAACTGAAAGTATCATGTTAAATGCCTTTTTTTTTTTTTTAAATAAACAGTATGATGGTAACCTGTTTGAAATTCGAAAAACTCGGAATTTGGAGGATTTTCTAGGTACGTGAAGTTTACAGTATGAATTTCATCAGGTACATTTTTGTCATTGTCACTCAGTCAATATTCTCATAGTTAACAGTACGGTTGTGTTCTTTTCAATATAATTTAACATTTTAAATTTACGGACAAAAAAGCTACCAAGTACAAATTACGAAATTCTAAAAATTGAAAGTGACATTTTATTTTTCAGGATTCAAGTTCATTCACTAATCATTCTTAGAAACATTATTCGATGTTCACGCCTTTTCGGAAAAAATTTTCCATTCTTAACTATTTAAGCTTGACTAATGACTTCAACTTGAATTAAGATTTTCTACTCTTCTTTAGTCTCATTAACAAGCTTTTCAGATAGTTTTATCCATGCCTTACTTGCATCGTTATGGAATGGGTGTATTCGATTGGAGAAATGGATTGATTTATAGGCAGGGTTATTACTTGTTCATCAAGAAAGTGTGACTTTATAAAATCAAGTCATTTCTACTAGTTGCTATTTACCTGACTAACCAATTAGTGAAACCTGTTGCTCAACCGTTACTCCTGGCAAATACCTTTCGACCTATTCTTCCTTATTCGTTTCCCATGATTGATACATTTGCAAAGAATACTTTATTTAATTGATTTAATGAGCGAACTAATGGAAAAAGTTGGCTTTATCCAACGATCGAACTAAAATAGCAACAATGAAAGGAAAAGATTTCTTGCTTAAGCCGCGCAAAAATTCTCTGTTACTAAGT
>NW_018108184.1:273764-288492 GCF_000183805.2 Loa loa | reverse complement strand
GACTAAAGTTTCTTTGTCCTTTGGTGACCGCCTTCCGATAATATTTAAAGGCACCGAAACTTCTGCATGGTGAACATATCGTTCATATCTTTGTTTTTTCTTTCTTTTTCATCCCAATAATTCGATTAATAAATTTCCCTTTTAATTATCACAATTTTCAATCAATAAAACTTTTACAAATGCCTTATCTTTTCATTGGGATCTTTGGTCTTTTTCATCTTTTGTCGTTAAAAAGTTGTTGGTGTTTGTGAATAAAAATATTTCTAAATTAGCTGACATTCTATCATTGCTGTTTTCATTACAATTCTAATCTGTAAGCTCACTTCATCCTACATATTGGTATGAAAGGCTTTTGTCTATTCTTTGATTTCATTCGATTTTTACTGTCATCTCTTTCTGCCATCCATGTCACATATCACATCTTCTAGTCACAGTGATATGTTTGAATTTCTTTATCACTCGTAGTTGTTTTCGAACTGATAGCAATGACTATTTGCATTATTATTTAAGTTTCCAAGGAATGATAGACACGATAGACACTTTTTTTTGTGGTATTTTATAATTTTTTTACTTAAAAAACAATTACACTGAATTTATCCCATTATCACTGGAAGAATTAAATATTCGTCAATCAATCATTTCATCTTTTTTGGTTAACTTTTTTCACGAATTTAGAAATGATTTTTTATTCGTGAAATTCTTCCAATCTTTATAAATAGAAAATTATTTTTGATTTAAACTTCGCCTTCCAAAGCTATTTTTTTTCCTTTACAAGCACATCGATGTATTCTGGATGAATACATCTGGTGGGGAGATGAAGTAGTCATCCTCTATGCAAATATTTCCACCATTAATTTTGAGTATCATCATTAGAAGTTTTCAAAAGTTGATTATCAAGCGATGGAAAACAAAAAAAAAGTTACTTTTGGCAGTACACAAGGTGAAATAATTCGATCTGAGGCACTTTAACACATATATTTAGTTGATACCATAAAAGACATTGATAAACTGATATGCTAAAAGAACAACTTGAAATTAACATAAAATTTGATGGAGTGATATTTTTTCAGGTACATATTATTGGTAATGATTTGTTTCACAATTATTTTTTACACGTTACTGGCGCGAAACCTATCAAAAAAAGCTCCAACTGAAGATTTAAATTTACTCAACAAAGTGCTAACTCATTCCATTACCACTGAAGCAAGCAGTATTGTCGTCAAGAATGCTACTGTGGTACTTGAGGTACATCTCCCTTTCACTTCATTGCTTTCAATTTTTCCTGAGTAAATTTTCACTACCAATACTCAATTTTTTAGAAATTTGAAATGTATATCTATAACCTACCATGAATCATATATCCGCTTGTATCCTAAGCTAAGAAACACATTGCAATGTATTGAGAATAACCAGAAAGATTCTGAATTTTTTTTTTTAAATTTGTGCAAAATCCATAAAACTCCATCAGTTCATTCAAAAATGTTCAATTTCAGGATAAAACAATATTGTATTATCTGGAGGCGAAACCACCACCCAAAATAAAATATCGCGGGAATCTCTTATACTTGCACGGAGCTGCATATTCTTCTCATGACTGGAATGCAAACAAGCCTTCTATTATGCAACTTACTGCTGCTGCCGGATATCGAACTATTGCCATCGATTTACCCGGTAGGATAACATTTAATGGCCAAAAACAATTCTATTTACATAATCAGTTAAAATATTTTTTTTGGATCACTATATCGCTACAAATCACCATTCTTATGCAAGTTAGGGTTGATCATGATGTCATACGTAACGATTAACCAAATTACCGTATAATTCTATTAATAATGAAGTTTATCAAAAAATATTTGTCTACAGTTTGACAAAAAAATTATGAAGTTTATCTAAATTTCTTGCTTGCAGGCTTCAGTCATAGTCGGACCAAAAGTTCGGTATCAAATGATCCTTCCACATTCATGTCGTTAGTAATGAAGAGCTTAAATATCCATAAGCCAATTATCATAAGCCCTTCTGCAAGTGGAAGTTATTCCGTCCCTTATGTACTCAGTAATCCCAATAAAATTAGTGGTTTCGTCCCAGTAGCGCCATGTTGTGTTCGTAATGATGGTTGGGAGAATTTCACGGTTTGTTTTATAAATTTGAACTTTAGATCTTTTTCTTCTTGTTTTCAAACTGATTGATTTATTACGCATTAGGAGAAACATTGGAAATGAAATAATCTTCAAATTTCAAACCCTATTTTGCATGTCATCCCCGAATCAGTCACAAATTACAGAATGCAAGCATAATCTGTGTACATATTAGGCCGTTTCCAAGTACTTAACCATTATTATTTATTTACATCATTATTATAATTATTATCATCGTCATTAGTAATAATTAAACTTCAATACTGATATTTTCAAATATGAATTTTTCTTCATAAATGGCGTTACAAAATATAATAAGTCTGATATCATAACAAATAGGTACTACTACAGATACCGGCAAACTGATAATACAATACATAATGACTATTTGGTGCTTAGCTTACCCTTATTTTGAAAGTACTTATTATTATATCTGATATTATTACACTTCAGGAACATCTCAGTGTGCTACATTAAAATCTCCTACTATTTTGGACTATTTAAATCTCGTACGATTTTGGACTATTTCCTCTATGAATGTTTCCTTGTGCAATTGATAGACAATAACGATTTTCTTTCAGGTACCTACACTCATAATCTACGGTAGCCGAGATACAGCGTCAGTTTCAATGGGGCTGCTTAGCATTCCGAACAAGAATCTATCAATCATTCCGGATGCGCCGCATGCTGCGTATATCAAAAAACCAATTGACTTCGTAACTGCTTTGATCAATTTTTTGTTTACCATTCATCCTCTCTGAAGAAAATGTACAAACTATCGAATATTTGAATGAATCATGGGTTAAATAAATCCTGTGAAATAATTCTGCATATTATTTAATTGAATTACAGCTTCATAACTTGTCTCAGCAATGCAGAATACGATCACCGGAAAAGCTCCCGGCAAATGGTAGATGATTCCAGCCAAATTAAAATGTAAAAAATTGGATATTATGAATTTTTACTGATTTGAAACATTTGCTGTAGTCTTCCTATAACGACACCGAGCAGAAACATTAATGAGTGAGTTAATAGCATTGATATCATGGAGAAACCTGAAATTAACATTTAAGGTAAGCTGTGCAGCAGGGGTAATTTGATGATCAGAACCTATTTATCATGCATGACCAGCGTATCACCTCTCGCAGTGCAAAGAAATGAAACCGAATAATGAAATCAACTTGAAATAATTTTCAGAATTCAAAAAACATTGCAAATTAGTACCGCGGGAAAAGTCACTGATACCGAGTTTGTAAAAACAATCATCTGAAGATGAACATTTCAAAATTCTCCATCGAACATCACTTCCATTTGTCCATTCAACCAGATCATCTGCAATCTGAACAAGCTAAAAAAGTCCTAATTAGTTTAGGTCATTTAGCGCCCAGTCAATAGACCAACTGCTTACCAAATTCACATGATGGTATAGAACATGGCTCGACGATGTACTGGATACTATCATCATACGACACAACAAGACCTTTCCTGGTACGCCAGCGACTGCGTAAACTATTACCGCAAGTTGCACTGCATGCAGTCCATTCATTCCATGCTAGCCATTCATGCATCAATACACGTTTTGATCCGTGAAGTATTGTCTAAATCGAATGGAGAAGATTACGGAATGATTACGGATAACAGATTTCGGAAATGAGTTGTCGAACCGAATGAACAGATCTTCTATTTCACTCTTTATCCTATCTTAAAATACATACAGTATTAGTTGCTATTCAAAAAACCACTCTGTTTTATCAATTTTCCGGCTATTCCATCATCAAATAAGGATTCTTACTTTGATTGACATAGGATCAGGTACTTCAACGCCACAGCTAGCACGATATCGAATTTCAGTACTCTCTCCCAATGCTAACCATTGACTCCAAGCACTGTATCGTCGAACTTCTGAAGAAGATATCAAGTGATTATGTTGAACAGATATCAGCAACATCTCTAAGGATTGTTTATATGAACTTTTTTTCTTTTCCCTCACATGATTAATTTTATTGATAAGTTTTCGATGATTCTGATAATCTTACTGATTCTGATAACATGATAGAAATGAAAGTAATTACCATTACAAGACATATTGTTACACAGTTGATACTGCTGTTGATTTTCTTTGAAAGAATTACAAGTGTTTCCAGGTAAACAGCACCATTCTCGACTTCGATATCCTCCAGCGCATCTTTGTGAACAACTACTCCATTCTGTCCATCCACAGTCATATTGCCGCCTAAAATAATAATCAGTAAGTTGGTGCTTCTTTACTTCAAGGTTACCAGCATTCTTGCTTTAGTTATGGGTATCTTCACGATTACCTCAAATTCCCATCAGTGATAATCTTTAAATACGTAATCCTGACAAATAATGAAATCTAAAAGTCCGCTTCCTAAATTCAGATGCATTTCTTAGACTAAGGGAAATATGGCAACCCTTATACATTCTCTTTTTCAAATACATACCCTGTGTTCCGATTGATATTTTCGGTAATTTCCGAAGACCAATCATTTATTTTGTACTTTTTGAAAGAATTTGATGTGAGCACTGTGAATGACTGAAAATATTCTTAAAGGATACTATGCTAATGAAACGGTAATTTCAAACTTTTTAAATTCTGACAAAAGTTGGAAATTTTGAAATTTTGAAAAAAAAATTTTTGCTAAAAAAAATTATTAGAAGACATATTGGTTAGATCGATATTTAAAATGAAATTGTACCTCTTTTCGAATTCTCATTTCTAATATTTTCCCACTAACAACAATTTCATCGGTCCATTTCTCATTAATAAAGGTACCATTGAAAATGAAGCCGTATACTTTTGCTTTTTTAGATATTGCGATAATCTGATAGTTTCCATTATCAGTTTTAGCCACATTTACAGATTCTATCCTGTAATGCTATGTTACTGTAATATTGTTCCTCATTAATTTTGCTGTTGAAATTTAATTCTTAATTAATATAATACTTGATCAGCAAATCTGTGCATATCTAACAGCATCAGCATTGGTCGATAAATAAACGTAAAGAGTGACAGCAATGGCAGTCAAAAGTTTTCTTTTCTGCTTAAGCGACACAATCTTAGTTTAAATATAAAATTGGAAGTGTAAGCAGATAAGTGACAGATAATTATTGATTGCAGCTTACTCAGTCATTTCCGGAAATGTGTAAAATGCATATGGATTGATCATAGTTATCGTTTTATCTAAAATCCTTGGAAAACCTGATTGGTTTCTTTTCGGACAATGATTGTCTTTCATTTTCCATGTCGTTTCGGGAATTCTATCGTCACCAAATAATCTTTCCTCTATTTCGTTTAGATCAAATATACATAAAGCAGATATTGGCAATCGTTCAAAACTATTCCAAAATATGACAAAAACAAAGTTTGCAGATATTTGCGCTGTTTTCACTATTTTCAACCGTAAATTATTGATGTCTAAAGGACAAGTAAGTGAAAGTTTGCCAAATGAATTGAATGTATTTTTATAGAGCATGATGCTATCAGTGACACCTGGATCATCTGCGCATACGCCACCAATCCGGCCCTGCAATAAGTTAACCAATGATGATACCATGGTAAATGCAAGAATTGATAATAGTTTTCTGATTTCACCATTTTACCCAATGATTTTTATGATGCCAATCATTCAACCATCATCACCTTCAATATCCACCAATTAATTAACTAAAGATCTTTCCATTTAATTGGAATGCAATCCGGATTTATCAATTTTTGATTTACCCCGTACCTGTACACCTTGATGATTTTCTTCATTAAAAACAACATATACATACTGTTTCCATCCAAACAATGCGATGAATTTTGGTTCTGAAAACTATCATTAGAGCGATATATTTGATAATGATTAGTTAAGAGGAAGAGGAAAATCTAAAAGACGATAGAATAAAGCTTAGTTGGCTTTCCAAGTTAAGAATAGCTTAAATCAAAGGAATGAATGATGCAAGAGTTGTCTGAACGTTGCAATAATTCTTCAGATAAAGTGGTCCCACAAATATCTTTTGTTCTAAAATTGAATCTCTCCGATCGAAATTCATACTATCCTTGAATAATACCATAATATTATTTACTTAACTTTCCCTCCCTTCATTGTAATCCAAATCCCTAATTTAATTCAGTAAAATAATCCAAATTAGTACCGTGAAACCAACGATCATCGTTAACGGGTACCCAAAGCTTTCGATTTTCTGGAAGAGCACGAAGCAATGTTTGCTTGTTACATGAAATATCAACAGCTAATGCTGTGAATGTATAATTTCCATATGATAAATGATAAGCTGGGCAATCTCTGTTAAACGTACTAAGGCCAATAGCATTTATGTCATTTGCGCATTCTTGCAATAAATTTCGCTTCTGAAATAGATTTGTTAATTCTATGAAACTAAGAGCAATCGATATGTTTATACTTGAATATGATATATTTTCTGCAGGTTGCATGATGCAAGTCAATATATGCTGTCGCCTTTTGAAAAGTATTAAAAGATAATGTTATTCTTCAGTAGAAAATTAAATGAACTAACTTTTCTTATGTGACAATGTGGTGAGAGCGCATTTGTACCGCAAATATGCAAGCAATCATTTCCATGACGCAACAATAGCGTAATATCATTTTGACATTTTCCCTATAAATAACATTTGCGCCATATGTAATCTTGTTTTTGGCTGTTATGATTCATTGCACAGTAGGAAACATTCATTGCATCTACATGCGGTAAATGATAAATAATTTTATCATGCAGCATGAAATGTATTGAAAGGAGCAGACAGAACAGCTGATAAAAGATAAAAAAAATACCGGAACCAACCTTTCCAAAACCTTTCATCAAGCATTCCGCTGCTCTTATCGTTGTAACATTTAAAGGTACAATCGTTTTCAAGTGAAAAGTTTCGGCAGATAATACAATAAGTCGATTTCTGAAAAGTATAATTTCATGATTGCTATCAGTTGCTGATTGTTATCAGTTGTTATCAGTTGCTGATTGTTATTAGTTGTTATCAGTTGCTAATTCGATAACTTTTTTACGAATTCCACAAATTTATTATTACCTTCTCAAAAAATCATCTAAATACGAGTTTTGATCAATTCCGCTGTACTGTCACAAAAGTCAAAAGTTTGCAAATAAAGTTGTTAAAAGAGAATATTTTCGATAAAGATTTCCTCTCTCTCTCTCTCTGTTCATTCATTATCAGTTATCTCTATGACTGCTATTGCTGATCGATAGCAACTAGTCGATTTACCAAATTTATTTCGAAAATAACTGTTAGAGAATTTATTAATTTATTAATTCGATAGTTTGCAAAGCGCATGCATCTGCATCTGCATGCATCTGCATGCGAAATATTTTGCAGCAAAAAGGAACACTAAAGATGAGCTAGAAATAATCTAATCAAAAATATTCTGATTCGTTACATTTCTTTTTTTTTTTTTTTGCTTTTTGGTAAACAAGTAGAAGATATCATTTTGTTGTCGCCGCGTGAGGGTTTGACAATAATTAAACTTCATGTTAAGCGATCCTTTCTCCCTTTTTTTCCCTATCATTCCTTCTTCGTCTCCTCATGATAACAATTTAATTAGGACAATAAATAGAGAATTAGTAGCAAAATAAGTGGAAAACTTCCCTATGGTTGGGAGTGATATTTTTTCTATTTCATATTTTTTTTTCAAATTTTGAAATAAAAGTGATTGTTTATTTAATATTTGATTACAAGGGTCTAGAAGGATCCTTTATGGTTGACTCATGCCTATGATTAAAAATCATGATGAAACCAGTTTCATCATGCTGATAACAAATATCATTTCAAACTGGAGCGGTAGGTTGGAAAAAAAAATTTGAATTAAGAAGGTGATAGGAAGTAAAATTCAGTAATAAAATTTAATGCAATAAAGAAATAAATCAAATTTCGATGAATTAAGTTAACATAATCGTTTTCATCCTTAAAATTATGAAAATATGAAGAGCAGTGAAATCAACTTACTTTGATCCAATGAAGAATTTGTTATCGTCTTCTAATACGGTCAATAAGTCGTCTGCTAAATATTCATTTAAAATAATCAATTTCTTGCATGAATATGCCATAATTAAATTTGAGTAAATGAAGAAGATGCTGAAAGGTAGCAACATAAGGCATAAAAAAATACTTTGAAAAGGTTTAGGATGGTTGACATCAAAATGGTTGGCAACAAACCATCTGTCGTATAAAAAAGATGGGACAAATACTAAGACATATCATGAAACGGAGGAAAAAAAGAGGATGGCAAAATGATTTAAAAGATAAGAAAAATCCAACCATTCTTTATTTTTTAATTTGTCAAAATTATGCTAATTAATCTATTGAATAAATTTCAGGTAATTAGGTACCCTAAAAAAACCCTCGATGATGATGTATTTTACGACAGTTTTCAATCTTCCAGATGCTTTTTTGTTTCCAATCTACAACATTACTCTTGCTTTTACTTTTCTATGATAACATTATGATTATTGTATTGAGAATTGGGAGTGATAAATGATAAGGAGTCTAAATATCAGCAATATTCCGCTGCTCTTTTGTATTTCTTTGGTCAATATTTCGATATTCATAGTTTCACTCTCATACTTATTCTTCGGACAAAAATCAAAGCTTTCATGTGTTATAAACAACAACTGAACTAATTTCAGCTAATTAATTAATTGGCTGATAGGATAAGACCTCAGTTTCTTAGCTCTAACCTTGCTCAGATAATGAGCACCTTCAGAAATTGCTTCATTGCACAGTTACTTAAGATATTTGATTCATTTAAAAATTTGTGTCATTATTTGATGTCACTTTATGAAGATATCTCTTGGGTAGTATTATTTTTAATAACTTATAGCCAAATAAGCTCAATCTTCACTTCACATTACTATCAATATCACTGACGCAGTTTAAACAATATCACACATCTCATCCAGCCATTAGCCAAACTAACCATCTGCTTATTACTTCTTGATGGATACTTTGCATTCTACAACATATTTTTTAGTTCAACGGAACTAATTAATCTTATTTGAAAATCATTTTATTATTTCATATCTGATTGTTTGATTTCAAATATGTCACCTTTGAACTTCTCTTAATTCTCTATAGTTCAATTTAAACTAAAGAGTATTAATGATATTGCATTAAATCATTTAGGATAACAATTTCACATGAATCACAACACATGAATCACATGAATCACATGATAATTTTGAATATAATTTCTTGACAGATGCAAGTTTTATTTTCTACATTATCAATAACAAATTATCTTAAATGGAAGACAGGATTAGAGACATCGGTTGTGATATTGACTTGATTGAAAGACAGAATTAGCGGCAGTCTTAATGCTCGTTCGATCATGATTAAGATTGATGCTTAGCAGATGAATGTTTATATTTTACATGTAACTTAGATTAGCAAAGTAATTGATGTTTGGGTAAAAACATGAAACAGTCCGTTTTGTCACAGTTCATTTAATAGAACAATAAATAGGGACGATGTAACATTGATAAGATTGTATGTCGTAGATTAGGAAACAAATATTCACGTTTTGCTTTAAATGAACTGATCTTCATTTGATAGTAAGGGTAAATGACTTATTACAATCAATTTTTACACCTATCTCATTTAAGCTGAAAATTAGATAGTTGAACGATATGATTTTGCACCTAATTTGGAATTGGTAGAGGATAGACCGACCATGATGGCATTCCTATAAATGACGGATCCGACAACGAACCCACCATCATGATCGAATTCCCGTCTTTTATCAGATATTCTTTTTCGGGTAGGATATTATGAAGAATGGCGTTTGTAATCAATGGCTAGTTCAACGCTCGTGACACTCATTCACGTACTAAATTCATATGCAATGTCTTTTTAATATTTTCCCATGGGCTTTTTCCTGAACGCTTCGCAAATTACTCTGAACTGTTTTTCGTTAGTTTACATCTATGTTTTTCTCTCCTGAAAGCTACTTTACAAACAATTTCAGTTTCAGGAAAGGACTAATGAGCTATGCTTTCCCCTGTGGTGTTTCTTCCATTCTGTATATTACTCGTTTCACCTTCGTCTTCTGGTAATTCACAGCTTTCCGGTTTCATTTTTATCTTCCAATTATTCAGAACCAAATACACAAACCATTCTCCTTCCCTTCTCCGGTAAAATGAGAAAATTCCTCACCACAAACCCCGCTCGAACAAACGAACAAATCACCCGTCCTCCAATTCCGCTCTCGTTTTTTGCATTGCGTAGTGCCGAGTATTACGAAATTTACTGAAAGGTCGATTAGTTCGATAAACTTCGTATGTTCGCGCCCCTCCCTCTTTTCAAAGCAGCTTATATTGTTTAGTGCGTCCCGGTGTTCTGTGGCACAGTGGACTTGGACGGTGTGAACTGTCCATTGTCCACTCGTCAACTTAGTTTAAGGTGAATTGCGCGTTAAATGATTCCAAATAGTGATGTGTGATGTTATTCAGAAATGATATGTGAGACTAATACATGTGTAATATATGACGTTATTTTGCTAAAGAATTATGTAATCATTTCTCGACTATCGTAATTGTAAAGAATAAAATTAGACTTAACGAAGGTCTTGATGTGACTCATGCAATAATTGCTCATTATGATGCGTAGGAGTTTCACGTAAATCGGATTTCAGGCATTTATAAGCTTATGTATCATCCAGCTCTTGATAATTTCTAAGAAATTTGGGCACAATACAGGTTCATGGTCGAATTTATTCCTTTTGGGTAGGAATTCATCTGTGATAAAGGTTTCAATAAGAGGGTCGATTATTAGGTTGTATGAGAGATATTACAAAACATTGAAATTTCCTTTAAAAAAATACGCATTCTAATTTATACTTTGAATTCTAGGAAAGAACTCATTCAATCACATTTGAATCTCTTTGAACCAATTAGAATTTCCCAGTCATTCTGATTTTGAGGTTGAACAATTTACTCATTGTTGAGATGCAGAATTTTTTACAGTAAACATGGATTGAAAATTTTTGATCTTCAGTTAACTCTGGAAAAGGTTTCTCACGGCACAGATGGTTGATCATATAAAGGCAGTAGGAAAATCAGAATGTCGGAAAACCCTCTTAAATACCTTAGAAAAGTTGTAGCTTTTCATTCTTTACTCGGGGCAGGGATTTGGGTTGATTAATCTGGAAAGGTTTTCTAACGAAGGATTGGATAGTTGAAAACATAATGTCCTGCCCTACTAAGCAGTGTGAGAATCAGACAAATTTTTCACAAAAAAAATGGTTTGGGATTTTATTTCCTGAATTTCTGGGTATTTTTTGGGCTTTCTCTTTGCGGAATGTCTGGTTAAACTTTTCCGGCTTAGACTGAAATATTTTATGGACATATTATATATTTATGAAGGAAGATCGAATAACGGATATGTGTTACCATGTGGAGATGACCAGCTGGAAGTGATCGTTTCATGTTGGAAAATACCTTTCGTTGATAGATCCCCACTGAAGTGTAGCCATTCAATTTGATTTATTGTAGATTGCTGATCAGTTCAAGTATTTTCTACGGACTCCGTAATTTTCATTTCCTGTTCTTGTCATGATTGTTTCTGATGTTGTGATTGTTGAATGTTGAATGTTGAATATCGTATTTTTCCGTTTTGTATATATATGTCCACGTTTTAGCTTCTTACGACTGTTACGGTGACATGTTTGATGCTCATGTTGTACAGCTGGTTTGTGTAATGTTGTGAATATGAAAAATAGTAACGTATCATCTATGTATATGTGGTGGTATTGCATGCAAAGTGGTGCAATAAAAATGTTAGTCTTCAAAATAAATATGATCTCCTTTTGCACAAATATGTGTCAGATGTCACAGCACTATTCGATCACTGATGTATCACGTCGACTATAAATGCAAATAATCGTGTGTTAAGTGGTTCACATCATTAAACAAAACAGTTCCGATCGATTGATGATATTAGTTAACATGTTTGTTATTGACGAATTGGATTAAGCAAAATACTGGTAAAGATCTATTAAGAATCAATAAATACTTCACATTTTGGGGATAAAAAAAAGAAATTCATGATTATGCGTTTAACTAGAAGTTTAGTCAGCCTTCTTCCTTCACTGTAATATGAAAATGAATGATTACATTTGTCATAGTAACAACATGTGCATACATATGGGCGAAATCACACTTTTGGCATTTACAGTTGTTCAGTATACAAGCAAATTTTACATGTTACCTGGATGAAGGATAAGTGATTAGTAAGTGTTCGATAAATCATCAACTTAATTTTAGTTCAAACCAATTATAAAATATTTTATATGAATTCCTGGGGTTTTCCTGATCTCGACTATGCTGTTCAGGTTATCGAAATTATTAGTTACCTAACCTGACCAGGCAGTCACTTCTAGAAGACTTATGAATGACTTGAACATTTGTACCATCTTTAGGAAATGCATTGGATTGATTGATGAGCTCTAATGAACATACCTAATGAATTTATAAAGATTAAAGACTGGTATAGGGTTGTTTTTCGATCTTATGCAGCTTTCTTGCTTCACTGTGATAAATCCTCATATTGTCCCCATTTAGTAATTGCTAAAACCTGCTAATCACCGAATATTCTGCGAATTTTGGATAATTTTTTTTTAAAATTACTCAAATGTGAAGTGAATATATTCCAAATGGTCATAATGTGTGAATTTTTCTTGGCCCACTAGTGTAACCGTTTTTAATTAAATAAAATTGTTGCATTCAAAATTTCAATAAGAAGCCAAAACTGATAATAACATTTGTATTACGTAGATTGTATGATGATATTTGAACCTATCGGACAATTTTTTTGATCATAGTGATGACTGTTAGACTTGTACGTTTCTTTCTTAATAAACTATTTCGGGTAACTAAATTATTTTGTTTTGAGAATCCAGAAAATCGATTCTTGTCCACTCATCGGATATTCGATCGAGAGTTGAATGGCGATGATAAGTGTAATGGTTTCTTTATTTTTCATGAAATATCAGTCAGAAAATCTGGTGGTGAAATGCGTTCATTGAGTGTTGAAGTAAGAGAAAAACATTTCATAGAGTACGTAATTTGAAGAGATAGGATAGAGCGGATAGCAGCTATGAGAAATGAGCATGAGCATTTATTGCTGAACTTGATATGTAATTAGGATTGTTTCAGATCAAGTTCTTACTCAAAACAATGGAAAATATTTAGTAGTCTTAATTGAGAAACATTGATATTTCATTCTTACAATGACATTCTTTCACATATGCTGCTAGAAATTTATTCATTAAGAGACGAGCTCATGCTGTTCATGTTAACAGTTTATTTTGATTTCTAAAAAACTTCCTTATTGATAAGATTGTGATAGAGTTGTAAAAAGCCATTGAATGACTAATCATGACTAATCCATTTCGAAATCTTTGGAATTATTTAATTCATTAACTTACTAACCAAATACTTTTCATTTCTGTAGACTCATTTATGATAGATGCAAGAGTAAAATGAAATCTAGCGAACATTTCAAACAAATCTTCCGTCATCAGACGGTATGGTTTCAATATATTACTTCAATGGAAAGAAATGTCTGTATAGCTTTAACTTGATTAGATGGTGTGTGATCTCCTTTAGACATTTTATCTCCTGATTATCTTAGTGTTAATGGTATAGCTAGTTTATTTTTGATCATAAATAGTCGGATTAAAGTATTCTTGTTGCTATTAATGTTTAAATAAAATTGATTATGAGTTTTTTTGTTAATTTGTGTTTTTATTGGATG
This sequence comes from Loa loa, assembly GCF_000183805.2. Lineage (NCBI taxonomy): Eukaryota > Metazoa > Nematoda > Chromadorea > Rhabditida > Onchocercidae > Loa > Loa loa. The sequence continues at coordinate 274,554 of NW_018108184.1, read as the reverse complement.
TTTTTTTTTAGTCGTTTTATTTTATAAGCAACTGTTTTATTATGAATGATAATGTTTATGAAATCAGCAATCTGGACGAGCTTAGTCAAATAGAATGTATAGTGCCATAATATTGATATTCTTTAACAAGAAGAACGGGAGTAGAAAATTTACATAATACGAATTTTTTTTTTTGCATAATGCTAATTTTTTTTTTTTTTTGTCATAATCTATGAATTTTGATAAAAGAACATTCATCGTCTGATTCACTTCCGAAATTTGATTTCCGATTTTCAACATAAGTTTTTCTATTTTTGTTTTATCATTTTCTTTTATGGAGAAAGTTTTTGTATTGTTAATTGTGCGTCGGTTTTATCCATGCCTTACTTGCATCGTTATGGAATGGGTGTATTCGATTGGAGAAATGGATTGATTTATAGGCAGGGTTATTACTTGTTCATCAAGAAAGTGTGACTTTATAAAATCAAGTCATTTCTACTAGTTGCTATTTACCTGACTAACCAATTAGTGAAACCTGTTGCTCAACCGTTACTCCTGGCAAATACCTTTCGACCTATTCTTCCTTATTCGTTTCCCATGATTGATACATTTGCAAAGAATACTTTATTTAATTGATTTAATGAGCGAACTAATGGAAAAAGTTGGCTTTATCCAACGATCGAACTAAAATAGCAACAATGAAAGGAAAAGATTTCTTGCTTAAGCCGCGCAAAAATTCTCTGTTACTAAGTTATTCCCGCAGAACAGTAATAGGTATCATCGAAAGGTAGCTTGTAATTTACTTGTAGTT
>NW_018108184.1:269660-272690 GCF_000183805.2 Loa loa | reverse complement strand
AATGATGTCTGGAACAAATTGCTCAGACTAAAGTTTCTTTGTCCTTTGGTGACCGCCTTCCGATAATATTTAAAGGCACCGAAACTTCTGCATGGTGAACATATCGTTCATATCTTTGTTTTTTCTTTCTTTTTCATCCCAATAATTCGATTAATAAATTTCCCTTTTAATTATCACAATTTTCAATCAATAAAACTTTTACAAATGCCTTATCTTTTCATTGGGATCTTTGGTCTTTTTCATCTTTTGTCGTTAAAAAAGTTGTTGGTGTTTGTGAATAAAAATATTTCTAAATTAGCTGACATTCTATCATTGCTGTTTTCATTACAATTCTAATCTGTAAGCTCACTTCATCCTACATATTGGTATGAAAGGCTTTTGTCTATTCTTTGATTTCATTCGATTTTTACTGTCATCTCTTTCTGCCATCCATGTCACATATCACATCTTCTAGTCACAGTGATATGTTTGAATTTCTTTATCACTCGTAGTTGTTTTCGGACTGATAACAATAATTATTTGCACTGTTATTTAAGTTTGCAAGAAATGATAGACATGATAGACATTTTTTTCTTTTTTTTGTGTGGTATGAATTGGTTGGATGAATGCGAGAAAGGGAAAAGATTGATTACTTGTCAGACTAAGAGAGAAAATAGTTCCAGTTATCAGTAATTTATGGTTGATGCTTGAGTCTATCAGAATTCAGGTCAGAGGAACAAAGGAGAAGTGGAGAGGGGGAGAGAGAAAGAGAGGGAAAAAGAGAGAACGGGGGTCGGAATAACTTTGACAATTTATGATTTGAATGGTAGTCATTTCCTTTTTTTTCCGCAGGAAGTAATAATTCCTGAAATTTTAGGGATGGTGAAAATTTTCATTTTCATTCAAATTCTTGTAAAAAAAAGTCAAGGCCGCAGCTTTGTTGGATTGAAATTGGATGAGATGGAAAAGTTGATGAATTAAGAAGCAAAAGAAATTTCAAAATGAAGGTGTGGGATTTAAGCGAAAGAAAGGATAGGTGAACAGTGAGGTATAAAAATGGAAACCAATGCTGATAGGTTGGCATTAAAAAATTGACATACTGATGGATCGGGACCAAAATAATCCAAAAGCTTATTCAATGATTTGGTTGGACTTTTGTCCCTTTAGCTACGTGACTATGGGGAAATATTACGTGACTATGGAGGCAACAGCTATGTTACCATGGGAAGGTTGAAAAGATGTTCGTTGGATGAATGTATGTGTGAATTGTGAGGACAGAATATTATAGATGTACTAGCCAAAAGAAGGGATCACAGTCAGCTTCATACGACACTTCATTTTTCTATTGCTTAACTTCACCTGACAGTCCTACCACACATTTCACAGTTATATCATTTAACACAATTTGATATTTTTCACAGCCCAATAGCTGCTGGCATGGAGGAGGGAGGAAAAAATGCGATAAAGATGAAATAAAAGCAGAGATGTGAGAAATGAAACGAATGTAATAGAATGTATATTGAAGAAAGCTTAGGATGATATCATTTTTGTTATGAAAGGTAAAATGATTGCTGAAATGAAATGCTTTATCTTTTCATTGCTATCATAATAAAACAGATGGTTAGAGGCGACTAAAAGAAATGTGGCTGATAACAATCGTTTCCTATTATTGTATTAACATTTTGCAAAAATAAAAGTGCCATTTTTTTTTCAACTTTTTTAAAATTTTCGTTTTAATTCTATTTGAATTCTTTGTAAATCGTGTTGTTAGAAAATGACGTGGAATGAAATGTTTGTTTTGCTAAGTTCTACTGTGAGGAATAATTTGTTTCTTTTTGTATTCATAAAAATTCATCACATGTATATAGCAAAATAGAGCAAAGGATAAAAAGAATAAAAAATTTCATTTATATAAATGAGATAAATTACAACAACAAAGACATTCATCCTATTGAAATTATTACCACGTAACGGCATTATATTTAACTATGAAAAGGACTATGCATTGATTTTAGTAAGCGAAAAATTAATATGTTGGATCTGTTCATTCCAGTGCTATTTTACATATTGTTTTTCACTATTTTTTATTATTTTTTTAAATATGTATAAAAACTTTGCTAATGGTCATTTCCACACTTTGCTAATGGTCATTTCCATATATTTTTCAAATTTAATATTTTGTTAATCAGCAATAAAAAATTCAGTGTATGTGCAACTGATTGATTGTTGTTTCGAAGTGTTTCACTTATAGACTTCAATTTCAATTGTGTAAATAATTAAACCCTTTCAATTACTAATCGATGCTGAAATCATCAGCAGAATAAAGCATTAACGTTTAAAAAATTGCACTTTCTGTGACATTGTTTGCATGAGGTACTGCCTATATAATGCAATGCTCAGAAATGATTTTATCAATACCTTATCTATCTTTTTTTTTCAAGTAATCATAACTTGTTGCGGAAATGTTTTCATATGATTTTTTTTTCTGGAACTCTTCCAAAAGCGTTGTTATTCAATTTCTTTTCCGTTTATCGATAGAAAGGGAAGGAAATTGGGGAAGTGATCATTTTTGTAATATAAATTTCATTAAATTATATTTGGAGCAACCCTTTGATCAATTTTCCCCTTCCTAGAATTAGCACTGAAATGAAGGATTGTAGAAGATATTGATGATAATGAAATTTACTCATGGAGAAGGAATTTACTATCAGTAAATTAAATTTCTCTTTACTCCACTTATTCTTGACTTATTCTCAAAGGTTTCTAATTTGATTTAAATTATATGATTCTTAATTTAATCCCCCAGAAATTCCAAAAATGAGGAACACCCTTCTGCAATGTTTTTTATTATCGTATAAATTCTCAATTACTTTTATCGCTCTTTAAAGGTCTGATGCAGTGGTGACATTGCAGTGAATTACAGATTTGATTAGTTTAGGAATATATATATATATATACGTATATATATATATATATATATATATATATATATATATATATATATATATATATATATATATATATATATATATATATATATATTTATTATTA
>NW_018108184.1:265760-269051 GCF_000183805.2 Loa loa | reverse complement strand
GTTTATTTTATTTATTTATTTATCTATTTTATTTATTCATTTTATTTATTTTATCTTATTTTATTTGTTCGTTTACTTGTTCACTTATTTGTTGGTTTATTTATTTATTTACTTAATTAATTAATTAATTAATTTATATTTATTTATTTTATTTATTCTTTTACTTGTTCACTTATTTATTGGTTTACTTATCATTTATTTATTTATTTATTTACTGTGTTTATTTATTTTATTTATTTTGTTCGTTTATTTGTTCATTTATTTATTTGTCTACTTATTTATTTATTTATTTATTCAGAATGAAAGGAGGGGGAGCATCCATCATTCCATGCATTTAGTTCATTCATTTCTTTTAGAATAAATAGATAATCATTTACGTATCTTAAATCTATGAATTAATTTGTTGCAACTTGTACGATGTACTCTCTTTTCATGACAAACTAGTTTTTTATTTTAAATGATTTTTCTAATTCAAACTGAAAGCACTTCTTGAGGGAGGTTTCTTTCAATCTGTTTTTTCATCCATTACCAAGAATTCAGGGAAAAGAAGAAAACAAATTATTGTCTCGAATGGCGGACCAATTGAGAACGGCTGTCGTAATTTTATCAAGTTGCATTCAGCCGACTGTTAAAGAAGGACAATGATGTTTAGTTGGCATAGTTTTTTCTAAGGTTTTTTTTTTTTTTTTTCGTCCATGAAGCAATACCACACACTGTTATTCATCGTAGTTTAATTGTCTGGCTGTTAAATTATTCCATCTATTTATTGTGCTAGAACGATATTTAAGATATATGAAGACGGACTAAGTTGGAGAGAAATGAAGTTTTTAAAAGGATTTCTGTAAAAACTTCTTCATATGGTCGTTCACGTTCTGTCCCTCTCTTCGCTCACATATACGATTATAACTTTTCCTTTTTTTATTATAAATCATGTTCAAAATGGTTGCCATTGATAACACGTGCATATGTATAGTTGCAATTTCGATTCGTGATGACGAGCTTTCTTTTTCTATAAATGTCCCAGATTAAATTTATTAAAATAGTTGTTTCTGAGTTACTTGATTTACTTGATTTCGAGATTTCAGCGTTTGCTATGCCTCAGTTTCTCTTTTCTTTTTGCTAAATTTTGTTAAGATAAAAATTTCAAATTTAAATGTCTGAATTACTACAACAAACACGGATCATAGTAAGTACATCTACATCATTTCCCGTATTTTTTTTCCCCCCCCCCCCCATCAATTTTTTTGATATTTGAAGCCTTTTCTCATGCAATTATAGAAGTAGTAATTTTAATAGATTAAAATCAAATGATGATATTCGTCCACATAAATCCTATCCTTGTCGCATATATTGCTGGTTATTTGTTTGCAGCACTGATCGATCTCGTGTTCCTTTTGACAATTAAGTTATTTTTTCAGGTTCTTAGTTTTTACTGGTTTCGAAATTTGCAAGTTCAAGTAAGGATAGAAAGCTGTGGAAAATGCATGATGCGTTTATGATTTCGAATGTGCGCTTAACGCATGTAGAATAGCATTTTGGCAGATCATAATTTCGCTTTGTCATTAGATGTATATGACATGAAGAAAGTAGAGAAAGGAAGGCATGAGAGTGCTATGTGAGAGTTTACACAAAATTGTAAGTTTGTCGGAGATTATTTACAACTCCTCCTTTCTGCTGGCGATTTATTGAGCTTCATACCAATAAACGCAAATAGCAGAGGTTTGATTCCATTGTTTGACTGCTTTTATCCATATTTTACGAGTTCATTTTCACTCATGATTTAAAATTGCAAAAAATTTGTAATGCATTCCATCAATCCTTTTCCCTTTGTGCCTTCATTACTTTTATTATACATCCATTTCACTTCAGTCCCTTTTTATGATTAGTAAATGTTGAATTCGTTCTATGATTCTCAGTGCGAGATGCATTAATGTTAATTTATTCGATGTTATGAGTAATTAAACTTAAGTGTAAAATTGTCTTTCAAGTAGTCAGATATGCGTATGCGCGCGCTTCATCGGTGATAAGGAATTGGTAGAGTTTACAGATGAAGCATTAGCATGCAAGCTATTTATGATCGGGAGTTATCGGTTTGTTGCACAAACGTTGGTTGTATATTTATATTAGAATTCATACATTCCATTTGTTAATGAACAAGATTATGTCACAACTTAATCTTCGATTTAGCATTAGGTGTTGGATTATTCCAAAATTTAGTTGACAAGGAATTAATTATCAAAATAAGAATAGGAATTAGATCTGGAATCTTGAATTATGTGGAATTCCTAACTTTTGAAACTTCGATTCTATAGACTGTCACGTTCTATATAAAGGTGTGTCTTTTATGGAAGCGATGGGGAAGTGATATTTTGACAGATTTGATAGTGAGGTGAGAGACGGATGAGCATTGGGAAAGTTTGTGGTAGTTTACAGATAGTGGTTAAAATACAGCTGATGTAGTAGTTAGTGGTGCTTGCTATCTCAATTCCACCGTTCTGTTCTTGTTTTTTTTTTTTCGTAAAATGTTGGTTAAAGAGAGGACAGCTTTGCTATATTGATTAGCTTCATGTCCTTTTTGTTTGAATTTTTGTGAATTTAATTCATTCGGCGACTTTATCCGTAGTATATGATTCGTTGATTGGTTGATGATCACCAATACAATCTGGAAGGGTTTGTAGAGATGTCATATGCCTAATATCATCAAATTATCTTTTTTGATGCACGGAAATATATTGATTGATAAGTAATAATAGACTATCCATTTCACATGCACATACAACTTTGTAACTTATCTATGATAACCTTGAAAAATAAGACTGAAAATTAAGCATTAGTTTGCTTGTCGATAAAGTTATAATGGTATATACTAATCGATGGATTATGACTGTGTTCTATTTCACTCAAAGGTTATTAATTCACTATGGCCTCGAAAATTTGAGTAATTAAACTATGAAAAAAAAAGTGTTTTAATAACTGACATCCGGCATGTGAGTGCCCGGACGATTATTCTGTGACAAGAGGATTGGTAACTGATCCATCTGATTGGAACTTTGTGATATAGAACAGTTATACTTAAATCATATCTCATTATTTCGTATTGTAGATTAGTAGCTAGCTAATGGTCGTTAAAAAAAAAAAATAACTGAATAGGAGGGAGTTTTAGGGGGGTGAATTTTCTGGAGGATAGGAAGTGAAATATATATGTATATATATATATATATATATATATATATATATATATATATATATATATATATATATATATATATATATATATATATATATATATAT
>NW_018108184.1:244489-265252 GCF_000183805.2 Loa loa | reverse complement strand
AATAATATNNTATATATATATATATATATATATATATATATAATATATATATGTAATCAACATTTATTTTCTGGCTGAAATTAATTCTTTCCTTATTTTTTTTTTTGACTTCTCATGAGCTTCCTTCACGTATGTTACTTCAATTATCAACGTGAAATTTCCATTTATTTCACTTTTATTCTTTTTCTTTCAATCAGCTTTTATTCTACCAGCTTAATCTGACTAATACATTCGTGCTACAATCGGAATCTGTTGGTAAACTTAAAATAACAAATAGCATTGGTGGGACTGGATACTATGAGCGGGATGACAAAATATGAGTGGTAAACGACACGCATTTAATTTATCTGCTTGAACTTATAATACGTTTTGATGATTAATTTATTGATGATGCCTGATCAGTGATCACCAGTGATTACTTCCATCTTGTTAAAAAAAAATTATTGGAATTATGATTTAGATGCTTGGAAACATTTTTTATAAACTGATCAGATTTTTATTCGGATCTATGTATTTCGAATTAAACTTTCTAAGCTATTGATATCTATTGATGCGTTTTGTTTCGACTAAATGTAAATATTCTGCTGGTGAGCTAATATTAATGATATGGACTCTTTTGTATGCAGTTGATTTGTGAATTGTTAAAGTACGGGAATTTTCACTGTTTCCAATTTCAGAACTGATAGCAAAAGCAATGTTCAAACTATCCATTGGTTGATTTTAATGCACGAATGGTTTTATTTGCTGTCGTTGGTAGAAAAATGCCACTTAATGTACGGTTATTATCATCCGGATTTTATGTGTTAGTCGGTGTTATCATCGGGTTTTCTCTGTCATTCCTGTCTCTATCGGGTGAGTTCTCAATTTTGTCTTGTTCGATGTCAACATTTATGCAGAAACGATTTCAGCCTTCGAAATGTAAACAAAATCTTTTAATAGCGTTGAAATTGTTTATTGGCGAACATTACACTTAGTATAAGCTTAATGGACTCCTTCAAATGAGAACTTGTCTCTTGTTACATTAGCTGTGAAGTATGAAATTAATCGTCAGCTTATGCGGCTCTAGGGATTAAGAAATAAAAATTGATGATTTCCTTTTGTGCTCGGCTGTGGTACTTTTATCAGTTAGAATTTTCGTCATCCTGGATTTTTATTGTCACTGAAAGTTTTATTTGGCCTCAAACTTTTATTCATTTATTTGTTTGGTACTATTTTATTGTCCTTAAATGTTGAAAATTTAAATTTTTTAAGGAAAGATCACTTTAGAGCACTTGCAGTCAAGAATGCTGATAAAACAGACAGTACTAATCTTGGCTTATCTCTTATTCTCTCCTTTTGTTAGGTAACCAGACTGTGACTTCACCGATGACTGGGCTAATAATTAAAAATCCTCGGCGGATTTCTAGTCACTTTAATGATGCTCATAATGAATGGGAAGTTGACGATAATAATGCACCAACTGCTGCAATGTATTTTCATGAAAATGGAACCAGTCTACATGATGGTATTCCCTTATCTCTTAAATTAAAGTTTATTTCTCGTGAATTCCTAAAGAAGACTTAATTCAGGTTATATTTCTGCCTCAATAGTCTTTCAGTCTTTTAGGTTTTTAAAATTATCGGAAGCTTTCGAAATTTCCACTGTTTACAGATAATAATGCTATGGCAAAATTATTGGAATCAAAGGTGCGAATATTCTGTTGGATATTGACGGGTAAGCAAAATCATGAGAAAAGAGCGAGGCACGTGAAAGCGACGTGGAGCCGACGTTGTTCGAAGTAAGTTGGATTCTTTGTGCTTTAGTCTTACATATATCAAAAAGTGCTTGATGGAACCATTACTTCACTCATCGTACTTATCTCATTGTCAGTTTTGAAAATTTCCCCAAAAATTAGTGATATATTACCTTCAGGTTATAATGAAAGAGGAGATCTCTCTGAATTAGAAAGAGGTTGAAAGCGGAAAAGAGGATTAGAAAGGTATGAGAAAACAAATGAAGTCATTAGAAATGCTTATGTTGCTTCATTTGTCTAAAACTATTAGGTACTGATTGACGAGTGGAAGAATTTTTAAAAACATAGGTGATATTAGTGACAGTGTGACGGGAAGGACGAAGTTTCATTTATTCCGTCTTCTGGATTATTTCACATATAATTTACTGCTACATGTCTAAATTTGTTGTTACAAAGTTCACTTGTACTAAACGAGTATAATTTTTTGATATTTTTTCAAGATTACATTAATTTTGAATTACAAATACTTCCAATGACAGGTACCTGTTTATGTCTTCCGAAACAGATCCATCCTTGCCGTCCATAAATTTGAACATAACAGAAGGTCGTGATCATTTATGGGCCAAAACAAAAGCAGCATTTAAATATTTGCATGATTTTTACCTTGACGATTATGACTGGTTTTTGAAAGCGGACGATGATACTTATGTTATCCTGGAAAATTTGAGGTTTCTTTTTACTGTTTCATTGTTGAGAATCTTGTTTTTCAAATATATTCGTAGATATTGTGAAGCATTTTTTTAGATGTTTTTGTACATTGTTATGGAACCTTAAAGTACTGGATTTTTAATTCATTGTGAAAGAAACTCTAAACGTAATGCGTTACGGGTGAATTTGTCTGAAAGCATGAAATGAAAAGGTGAAAATAATACTAACAATTCACTTGAGCATGGTATTTTATTTCAGGTTCATGTTATTAGCACATGACCCAAATGAACCAGTTTGGTTTGGCTGTAAATTTAAGCCCTTCACAAAACAGGGTTATATGAGTGGTGGAGCTGGTTATGTGCTCTCCAGATCAGCCCTTAAAAAATTTGTCACCGAGGCACTTCCGGTAATTTTAACATACTTGGATGGGTGATGTTGGTTCCATTGGGAATGATGAGTTGATTAATGTATTATTGAAGTGTCAGATTGACTAAGGATTTAGTATAGTAACTCCTGCAGGCTTCATTTGTATGGTCAACTTAGTACAGCATGAACTTGCTGTGGTACTATCATGGATATGGTCATTTGTTACCTTTTGCAATCCCCCAATGCATTTATTGGCATTCAGAATGCATTTAGCTTGGTTGATTCAACGCACTGATTTATGATTTAGTTTAGTGGAGTAAATTGTTCTTGCAGATGAGTAATTGGTCAAAGAAGATTCCATTAGTAAATGATGGGAGACTTTTTTAAACTTTCATTAAATTCTTCGGAGAAACTATTATTTTGAAATGAATAGTTCGGAACGAAATTAAGGATTCGAACAAGTGTAAGAAAAGTGAAAGTGGTGCGGAAGATGCAGAAATTGGAAAATGTTTGGAGAGAGTTGGCGTAAAAGCAGGCGATTCGAGAGATGCTGAGGGTCACCACAGGTTACTAATTACTATAAAAGGGTTGTTGATTCGATGATTTTGCAATAAATGCTTGTATTTGACGGCTCGTGATAAGTCTAACTGCCAATGTTTCAGGTTCCTGCCATTCGTACCAGAACATCATTTAATGCCAGGACATGTAGATAAGAAATTTTGGTTCTGGCAATATACATATTATCCTGTAGAACAGGTTCGTCTCATTCATGTTGTCATCACTCTGTCATTAAATTTTGACTGATTCCCTATTTGCTAATCTGTCCTAGCCTTCCAATCTTTACTGACCCACTTGTTTGGTTTAAGCCACGACATTCATGTTGGGAAAGCGAACTCACTGATAATGCTCCTTGTCATTTACCATGTTAAAGGATTCCCAGTACTGAAATGAAATTTCTTTATTTTCTTTTAATTAGCTTTGATGTTTTCGAAGAGAGATCGGTTTTACATATTTTAGTATACAATTTACAAGTTATTACTTTCCTGTTTATTTTGTATAGGGTCCAGAATGTTGTAGTGATTACGCAATATCGTTTCATTACGTAAATCCTTCATTGATGTACGTTTTGGAATATCTTATTTATCATCTACGACCTTTCGGTTAGTTCAGTTTTATAAAGTCTCAAGATTTTACTAAATCTACTTTTCAGGCGTGAAGTGAGTTTGTTAGTTATTCATATGTTTTTAATCTTGTTTGATACATTTGGGATAATATTTTCATGAACTTTGGTGATTTATCAGAAATTGATCTCATTGAAGCAAATGCATGCAAGCGAATGTTTGTTTTAGAGGTTTGAGTACTTCGGCTCTACGAAGCGCCTAAAATTTCGTAATTTCAATATATTTAGTGCCGTATTTTGCTTTTAGTACATGGTTTGTAATTATTCAGGTTTTTGAGGGACACTATATTTGTCTTAGAGCATTTTATCACCTTTCCTGATCCACTTTTGATCCTTAACCAAAACTCTAATCTTGAGTAATAATTTTTTTAGTTTCGAGAATGTTTTGATATAAGATGGCACAGTCAATCTTCTTGGCATTCCCACTGTCCACTTGCCTTCCACTTATTAAGATCAGCGATTTAAAATGATTCTTTCTTAATTTTAAGGCATCACAAAAAATTCGCTATCTGTGATAGAAGCATACCGTTTGGCGGTGAAGAATATGGGCCCAGATGATGTGTTCAAAAAAGTATTTGCTCCAAATAAATCGGTGATTTCGGTTTCGCGGGATTCCGACATTCTGCCGAAACCATCATCCAAAGTGGAAACTATGGCGAAAAAAACGGATAGGTAACACTTTTGCTACCAGAATCTGGAAATAGCATAAAAGTGACGAAGGATTAACAAAAATGATAGTACTTATGAATGCATTAAATATTTGAGATATTTGTTGGTCGTGAATTTGGAGAGTACTTTTAAACATGTTAAGTTATTGGTCCCTCTTAGAGAGGATATGAGCACATAGGTAGAGTTTATAGTCTTGGTACCTTCAGTTTTATCTTTCCTCGCAGCTTTTTCCTTCTCTTTCCAGTGGTTGATTAACCAAAAGAACAGCACATTTTGTTGTAAATAACGCGAATAAATTCCTTCTTCATCTTTATTCATCTATCTTTATTCGTTCCTTTTTCGTTATTCAAATTTCTTATTACTATGAGGGAATGATTGCATGAATGGTTTGCGGATTTTTGATAACCGCAGTGGGATTCCTCATTTTTTTTGTAGTAGTTTGTTGTGAAACAAATCTGTACGCATACTGTTACTGTTTTGAAATTTTTTAGAGATACGGGTTTTTAATAATTGGTCATATTTTCTCTCTGTAAATCTATTCTTTCCATTTCCTTTCCTGAATTGTCATTTTTAAGTCTTCTTTCAGTCTTTTATATCACAATTACAGTAATTTTCTTATCTCACAATTCTAATCACTATTAATTTATTTATTTTGTTTTAGCGTTCGTTAGTTTTTCACTTGAGATGATAATCATAGTAAGCTGTCTTCTGATAATCATTTTTGTAGTTTGTTTTTAATCATAAATTATATAAACGACGAAGATTGGCTATTACTATACATGAAATTCAAGTGACATAATATTAACTTCAATGCCTTGAGCAGTTCATTCTTCGCAGCCTGATGTATTTTCTGTTTTTTGTAGTCTTTTTCCATGAAATCAATCATTCCCTTCTGCTCACTGTTGCTTGCCGATCATTTTTATTCATTTTTTTTTTAATTAAATATGTATCCATCCATTGATCGTTGCTCTAAGGATTGAAGAGCTCTCACTTCTTGCCGGCTCCATGTGTTTTTTTCCCATGCATTGAATTAGATCTTCTTTTATGTCTCCACATACATGATATGAGCTTTTTTTTTTTTCACAGAAAAAGATATAATCATGTACATCAGAAGTTCAATATATTGTCGGCTTTTTTAGCATTGTGAAAGAGAAGATATTCGTTGTGATTGGTTTATACTTTGGGAACAGTTAATGTGAGGGATTACTTTTTTACTTCTTCACCAATTACTTTTTTGCATTCAAATATTCTTTCTCCAGCAATCGACCCTTAATATAATTGTTACGAAAGAAGCTAAGGGAAGCAGAAGTTTATCCCAGTGGAACGGTATATATATATATTCTTTTTTATAAATATTTTTAGATGGATTCATTTGTTTCGGAATTTAATTTGTATTTTTCTATTACGTCAGAAATTAGCGATATCTATTGGATTTGTTTGATTTGTTGTTGATTATGGGAGAATAATAAATAAAATTTTAAATTAATAGCCGATGTTTCTTGAGCTTTTTGGTTGCATATTGCACTATCCTTTGTTGGAAAAAAAAAATTTATCAACTTCGCAATACTGATATTAAAATAGCGGGTGTTTATCATCTAAGGAATAAGCGAAAAATCTTCCTAAGATATCTTAGATACGTTGATACGTTATAGTGACGTGATTAAATAAATTTAGAAAGAAGTCTACCTGCTTCCGGAAAACGTAACAGATACAATAAATAGATTACGAGATCAAAAACAACCGAGATTCACCACAATCTATTTTATGCACACCATCAAACATATCAGAAAAATACTTAAATGAATAAGAACTACAGGAGTGATTGAAGGATAGTTAAATGGGATAGTTGGATAGATGACATTGCAAATCTTAAGAAGATTTTCTTGAAAGTCTTATTGGTCAATTCCAAGACATGTCAAATAGTAATTCAGTAATAGTGTAAAGATAGCTATATGTGCGTACAGGATAAATATAAATAAGGTTTGGGTATATGTCTAGGCTGCAGAATTACATCTTGTATAGTTATTTATGTGTTTTTTTTTTTCCTTTGTGCAATATTTTGCGTAAGCCAAGACGTTATGGGTAACAGAAGCAGGCCAGATAAGTAGCAAAATTAATTGGTATGGTCTATCATGAATTGTACATTTTATTTGTTGGCAGACTTTCGATGGAAGAAGTAGCAGTGGGTGATTTCATTGGAATTGATATTGGAACGACAAGTATTAAATGTTGCATACTGGATATCAACGGCCGGTAAAGCATCAATTTTCCTCTTTTTCAGGCCATAAAGAAAAAACAATGGCGAATGTAAAATTGAGTATAAATTTTGATTGTATTCAATTCCTTTTTGGTTCATGAAGTACTGCCTATTCATTAAAAATTTACGAAATATTTTTTTTTCTTTTTTATCAATCCCTCATCAAGTCTGCATTTTTATTGAACTGAAGCTTGGTTACGCTTTTTGCATTATAAGGTTTCTTTTTCTTTTTTTTTTTTTTTGGAACTGCTAGAGTTAGAAATTATTATATTAGTTTCTTAATTTTGGTTAATTACTCCGAGATGTGTTTTTGTCCGATCCATTAGTTAATTTTTGCAAATGAGGAATGGAATTCATTTTTCATAAATTCAAATTTAGAATACTTGCGGAAAAATCAGCAGTGCATGATGCATGGCTAAAAAATGGATCGAAATTATATCGTGAACAAGATCCGGTTAAAATATTGGATGTTTTACATAATTTGATGAAATCCATGGAAGTGAATCTATCGTTGAATGTGACTGTTAGTATCACAGGGCAGATGCATGGTATCGTCCTTTGGAATGGACAGGATTTAGCAGAAGGTAGTATGAAAGGGAAGAGAAAGTGTGATTAAAATCATGATAAATTTCACTTCTCAAATAGCAGCATGGAAATGATATGCATTATGTGAACGAAATAGAATTTTGTGTAATTATTGAAGGATGATAGCATGATGGTGAAGACAGTTTTTAGGTAAATTTAATTGTTCACCATTGATAACATGGATGGACGAAAGGGTACCCACGACATTCCTTGATTCGCTTCCAAGGTTTGACCTCCTTTTGATTTTTCTTCACTTTCCTTACCAACGACAATTTGTACGCTCATTCACTTTGCTTTTGAATTAATTGTGTGAGTGTATGTTTTTATTAACTTATTTTCTTTTGATCTCTTCAAATCCAGGAAATGATTATGCAGTATTTCCCAGCAAGAGGCTTACAAAGTTTCTCCAATTAATACTACTAATTAATTAATTAGATATTAATTTAGTCTCAATTTATTACCAATACATTGGTTGATATGATACAGATGGGAGTGCGGTTGCTTGCATGTTGGTTTTGGTATGGTAACTCTTGCATGGCTTCATTCGTGTGGTCAACTTAGTGCAGCATGGACTTGCTGTGGTACTATCATGGATATGGTCATTTGTTACCTTTTGCAATCCCCCAATGCATTTATTGGCATTCAGAATGCATTTAGCTGGGGTTATTGCTCTTATAATGGATATTGGACTGTATCGGTCTACATTTTTTTTTTTTCAAAATCCCTTATTTTTGTGATATTTTTATAGAAACTACGAAATATAACTGGCGTATAAGTTTATACTTTTCAACACTTCCACTTAAACTTTTAAAATACTAAAGTAATTGCGACCAAGTAGCCTGGATAATCTTTCACCAAGAATTTAGGATACTTTTATGTAGCATTTCATATTACTCTTATGGTAAACGGTGTTTGTGAATAACTTATCTATAATAATAGGATGCTTCATCATCGTCAAGCTATCCGTTCGGAGTTTTAGAAAAATAATTATATTAGGATATCATGTGGTATTCTCCTTGATATTTTAATTTATATCCTCACTATGATATTACATAGATTTTTATTGAGATCTACTATTAGCTGTCAGCTGTCAAATTACTCCATTTAATTCGTCAGCTAGTAGGCTGTGGGCCAAGTCATGTTTTCAAAGATTTGAATGATTATATGGCCGTGAACTCCAAAGAAATGAATTTGAAACATTTTACTCTAGAATGAATTGGTACCAATGCACATACTCCCAACGATTTGTTCAGCGGAAGAAATTATTGGTTCGGTCAAGCGAGCTAATTTTTGTTTACCAACTGGTGCAAAACTTTTAGCATCCTGTGGTGATCTTCAGACTACCGTTTATCCATTGCTAGAACCTGGAACGGCTGGTTCTTAAATTTCTATTAATTATTTTTTCAGCTCTCTATCATTTGAACACAAGGAAAATATTCCTGAGAAAAATATCTGGCGGATGCCACATTTCTTCCACCTCATTTATTGTCAAACAAAAACTCCAGTTCTTCTTTTAGAAACAAAACCTTGAATTCGGAGTTTTTGCACAGAATTTCAGTCCAAAAAACTTGAATGTTTGGAATCAATAACTGAGTTTGATAACATTTCTGCGCTTGTTTCCTATCTGTTTAACGAAGCAGTGAATTAATTGAAATCTAAAAGATCACAGAATAAAAGTAGTGATTTTCCTCTCTGAATTTGGGGCGACAAATCTATATTGAAGTCAGAAACTTCTGTTTTACTGGAGCCGAGGATCAATTTTAAAAATCTGAATGAAAACTAATCTTCTTTTATTAATTATTCATGCTTTTTAGTATTAAATTTGGGGACATCAGCACAGCTCTGTTTTTCACCAACAATAGATCATGTCGTTTCCACTCCCCTTCTTACGAAACCGTTCTTTGGTGAATCCGGAAAAAAGAAAATAATCGTGGCCGCATCAATGAATGGCGGTAACGCAATTAATCTGATCGCAGAGGCAAACGCTCTTTTCTGATTACCATTTGTTATAAATGCTGTATTCAGTAAATGATTTGATTTCAGGAAATACTTTTTCCATTTCAGTTTTTGTTCTTAAGGAAGTTGAAATTGTGGGAATTTCCAAGAATTTTGAAATTGAGCTTTCCGGAAGCACTTTATAATCAGTGCAAATTTTCACTTTCGATATTCTCCTTCCTTTTCAATGATAGCGTTGTTTTACAGAAAATCGTTGAATGGGCCTCACAACTCATCTCAGATGCACACGATCTGCAAGTGGATTATGAAAAGTTAAACAATATATTAAGTGAAACTGGAAAATGTCTGTCGTCTACAATCGATGTTCAACCAGTATTTATACCCGAACGTGCGAATAATATTTCATCATGCATTTCCGGAATCAGTTCAAGTACCACTATTGAAGAGGTGTGTTTAATGTATTCCACATTTTCAACTTGTGGTCAGCGACAATTTTTTGATAATGCATCTCATACTGTGCTCCATCAATTAGGCACTAGAAAAGTAGATTTCGAGATTGTCATTGAAAGAATAAAATTCTTAATAAAGTTTAATTTTAGACTTTTTTATGTCGTTATTTCACCTCATCCATGTTTCCATCATATACACTACATTATAAGCTTACAATTGCATAGATTCTGAAAATACGCATAAATTCTGCCACTTATATTTAAATAATTAGATGCAAATACTGAATTTACACTTCTCTTATAAATTTTACCCAATTATCCGTAAGAAATCAAGTTTTAATAATTTGGAAAGTTTTCTTTTCAGCTACTTTATCGTACAGCCTCTGGGATCGTTTCCAACCTATTCCGTCTTCTCTCACCTCACCAGCTTCGAGAGTGGGGCATTAAACGCATCAAATTAGCTGGCAATGCAAGTAGAAATTATTTCATCGACGAAATAATCCGGCAATGTCAGGGGCTGCTTGAAGTTATCGCTTCAGCTGATACATATCCGAAATGTAATGCAGCATACGGTGCTGCATTGCATGCATTACACTTTACACTTGCTAAATGAATACAGTCTTATATGGTTTTTAAATGTCTTTAAATTGCAACATGAAGTGTAAAAAAATGGACAATGGTCAGGCATGAAGAAAGGAAGATCCGGTTACATTATTCCGGTTCCATATCTATCACATATTATTAGTTGTTCATGAAATGCTGCTGCTATATTACAATATGAATAAACATGAAATGAGTAATTTCTTATAGACTATATGAATCATTCATTTGTTGCCTATTTTCATGAAAGAATTAAGCTTTAATAAGGTTGCTTTTATTTGTGAGATTATTGATGTTTTTAGTAAGACTGAGTAATCTGAGTAAATTAACTGAAATTGTAATAATTTCACTACTACGACAAGTAAATTAATTAACATGAAACAACTTTTCAACTTCATTGAATTGTTCAGAAAATCTGTAACTGTTAGATTTGTCATGTGGTGAATGTATGCGACAATTCTCCTTTCCTTCCTTCTTTATTCTAACTACACTACTGAATTCCTTCTATTCTCTTTCCTTTATCAGAAAAGGTCATGCTGGTGAGCCACAACTTATGTTATCATTCATAACACTGTTAAACGTTAATTGAATGTACAAGTTCATGAGCATGAAAGCAATGAGAAAATTAGCGATAGTGACGGGTAAACTAATTTAGATATGTTAATCAAACAAAAATTTGACTTTTTAGAAAATCGGTTAAAGTGAGTTTAAGTTTTATCAAAAGTTTAACCAAAAAAAAAAAAAAAGTAGCAATGGGTTTAGCCATCGATAAATTTACGATTAGATAAATTCGAATATTTCTGTTTGAAAAATATTTATAAGCTGATTCCTTAGTCTTATCAAAAATAAGCCTATTCTTTGATGAACAAATTAAATCGAAAGGAATAGATTTGGCGGATCACACAGGAGGAATTCTTATGCATAAATTCAAGTTGTATTAATTAACATATCCGATGGTTTATTTGGAACTAATAAATTTATCATCCATTTCCTAAGTCCAATATTAATCTTATCAAAAATTGATATTTGAGGGAATTTCAGGAGTTATGACAAGGTTATACGGATTAAAAAAATTGATAAAATTACAAAGGATGGTAAGGTTACACGGATTATATTATTATATTTTTAGTGCAAACATTGCTAACAGTTATTAAGCAAAAAAAAAACGATGGAGAAATCATTTATAATTTTTCATCCCATTTTAATCATTTCATTTTATTAATTATTCGCCAATTATCTTTTTAATTTAAGACTTTTAATTTGTATTTCATCTATTACTGTGTCCTTCTTATCAACCCATAAATATTCATTTAATCTCATTTTAATTAACAAAATTGGAAATTTGATGGACTACATATACATTCTGAACATCTTTGGGTTAAATTGTCTGTAGTAAGATTTCATATGCTCTGGTAATGCATAGATAAATCCTCGTCGGCGATCATCCTTCACTTCAGCTCAAATTCATAAAACCTTCACCTTTCTCTCTCTCTCTCTCTTTTTTCTTTTTGTTCATAAAAATTTGAAACAACCAATTATAGTAATGAAGAATTGTAAAAGACGAAATTTAACCTTTTAACCTTCTTTTTATATTTAAAATTTTTTGAATGGGATTTTATTTAAAATTAATTTTTTAAAATTTAAATTTATTAATTCATTTGTGCTTTAAAAATTTTGCTGAAATTGTTGATGAATTGATGCATCAAGAGCAACTATTGTTTTTCTTCCTTTTCATTCCTTTTTTTTTTTTTTGACATACATAAGAATTAGGCCAATTCAAAAAGCAATTAGTAGACTTTTTCTTTAGATACGTTTGATTTTTTGGGTCGTCATAAATCTTAGGGTGGAGGAATATGTACATGTACAATATGCTGAAACATACATACACACGTATAAACACGTGTTTACTTACGTAAGTACGCATGAACGAAAACCAATAAGAATAGAATTTAAATTTAATTTTTTAAGAGAATAGAATAGATTTGGGTCAGTTGATATTGTTCATATCTCTTCTTGCATTGCTTACTGAGAAAAGTTTGATAGAGTGAAAATTTTTGTTGTAAGATTTTGACCAAAATGGTCAAAATTGATTTTAAACAAAAATTTCAAACATGTGAATGGTGCAAGATGTAAGCATTGATTTTTGCTTTCATTCATGCTTACTTCATAAACATTTGAGAGCTTATCGAAGTAGGCCTTAAATTTCCATGAAAAGAATATATGGCCAAGTTTTCCGAGGAAGCCTTTGGATTTATTTTCAATATTTTTAAGGCTTGAAGTACAATCTATTTATTTTTCGTTTCGCTTTTTTTTGCCATGTGAAATTTCTAGACGCTTTTTAAACTTATCATTGTTAATTATTGAGCAGCATTAATTCTTCTTTACCGAAGTAATTTCACAAAGTATACCGAAATTGTCCATTTGATTATAATAACAATACTTTCGTGTTATTACTGTAATTGATTCCTAGATATGACCGTATATTAGTAGTAAGAAAGAGGTTTGCAATGTGAATTAATCCAGTACCACACCCTACTGTTCTGGCAGTTACTATTTGCGTATCATGATGAAATCACGCTTGTCTGATTGAATTTTGAATGAAAAATTGATGACTTACTAATTTGCGCTCAATTTCAGTGTGACATTTATTGATGAGCACAAAGATATTAACAATTGTCCTCATTTATTAGTTCAGGGACAATTGGCGATCGAAGAGTTGAGATCGAAATCGAAAAAGCGGAATTGAGAAAGATGGCAAGGGACAAAGGTTAATTAAGTTATTTGTCATGGTAAGGAAGGAACGAGTTATTTTATCATCCAATAACACAGATACAATGATATTTATTTGTGATGTCGTTGGAGAATCATTCATTAATTGAAAGATTTATTTGAAGTAAGATAAAAGGTGACAGGACAAAAAATGGTCAAAACAAATCAATGGTTAATTACATAGTATCGTGAAGAAACTTCAGGCTATTCATTAAAAAAAAAAGATTAGCTGATAATATAAAAGATTCAAGTTATGGTTATTATTGTCCAAAAGTTCATTTACATCCGTATGTCATATAACTGTTTATAAAGCACACCCGTTTCATGTTAAACCGTATTCCGAATGTTTTCAGGTTATAGCAAACACACCTGTTTCATGTTAAACCGTATCCCGAATGATTTCAGGTTATAACAAACACACCTGTTTCATGTCATACTGTATTCCGAATGATTTCAGGTTGTAGTAAACACACCTGTTTCATGCCAAATTGTATTCTGAATGATTTCAGGTTATCGTGCACAACTTTCAGTGTACTTTTAACATAACATTTGGCTCGATATGCATTATAAATATAAGCGATAATAATTACAACAAAAAATAATTTGTAAGTAATTAATATTTTATTTAATTAATACTTTATTGGTTGTCGCCCATTTCCAATTTATGGTGAAGTCAAGAAGTTGGTATGGTACTACGATGAAATCAATCTGTTACCTTTTTGTATTACTATTTTTTTAGTGATTGTTGGAAAAGTTCTCTGTATCAAAATGTTTATTGTCATCTTCATCCTTTCCCGGTATATTTCCTTCCCGATACTTTCCGGTTAAAGAATTAATTTTAACCATAACAAGGATTATAACTATTATTATTGTTGTTAAAAATAGCTTAAAATCTTAACAGTATGTTTCTGTTTTATTTACTTAATTGCTGATAAACTGTGATGAGAATATTGATTAAATTATTGTGAAAATGTTAATTTAACTGATAATTTGATATTAAACAAATCACAAAATGATCGTTTTTCACTTTTCTTAAGTCGTCGTTTTCTAATAACCAAAAAAAAAAAGTTGAAATGTTTGATATTCGTTAGAAAAAATTGTTGCAATTGATAGGTTTTTATGAGAAATCAGTTAATATTAATAGCTGCAAAGTTGTAGCAATAAATTCTTTCCCCGTCTTTCCCGCTTTCCCGTCCTCCTTTCCAAACCTCTATCCCCGCCTTGTCATAGTCGTACCACAGTGGGATATCTCGCCGATGTCCAAACAAATTAATAAGATAATATAATTTTATTTCATTTCTCTTCCTTTCAACTACAAAAGGAGAAGAAAATAGAGGAGGGAGATTGAATGAGTAGTAAAGATGCAGGAAAGATGAAATGGGAGGAGATGGGGGAGTACGGGGGAGTAAATTAGGGCAAGAGTATAACTGACGGTAGAGGAAGGCTCACGTTCCGTAAAACTTAAACGGTTTGGTGGATGTCATGAACGGTTCATTGCTATTTGTACTCATTTATTTCATCGTTACTATCATCATATCAATTGCTGATAAAAAGGAGCATCCCTACTCACGTAAGTATCATTCACGCACTTACGTAAAAAGTAATTTTATATTTCAATCTTTTGAAGGTTGCATTATTCATAACATATTGAAAATCTTCAAATGACCACTTTTACGATGGTCAGTATTTGAGACCATTGACTTATATCTATTGTTAAGAGTATTAAACAATGTTTGAAGTTGCCTTGTATCAATTATTTTAATTTTTAATGGAAAGATTTCATTCGATAGATTTAAAGAATTAAACTTCATTTCAATACAAAATTTACCTTTGTAATACAAAGTCACCTTTTTTTTTTTTATTGTCACAAAAGCGTTCTCAAAATTGCATCTCTCAAATTATTCCACCTCATTAAAATCAAATACATTGTTAGTCATTCTGCTGTCAGTTAAATGTCAGCAAAACGAATAAAAAACTAATTAACTAATTAGTTATTCATCCCTCTATTTGTGATGTCCTAAGAAAATTCCGAAATATAAAATGTAATTTAGAATATTGAATTGCATGTTTGACTGAATGTTCAAATATAAATTTTGAATATTTCTAAGCTAAAAAGTTTCCGAATAAAAGCAATTTTAAAGTATTTTAAAATTCAATGAGCAGAAGAATGTTTGAGAATTGAATAAAATAATTAACTTTAGTGAAGATAATTAATTTAACTAAAATAATAATTAATAATAGTTGAGAATTTGAATAGGTATATTTGAATAAATGGTAGTAATTTGGATTAATTAATTCAAGCAGAATAATAGTTCATTTTGTTATTCATTTATGGATAATTTTTTAATTTCTTAATTTTTCATCTTTTTCGTTTTCTTTAAAATCATTATATTCAATTGAATATCGTTTAATTCGATGTACATTCCAAACTGATCTTAAATTCCATTCTTTTCTTTTTCTAATGCTTTTTTAAAAATGGTTCTTTTACCTCCATGGTGACAAATTATGGGGTTGACAAAAATTTTTTTATGTGTTATTTCGGGCATCTTCACTTATTTCTATCTCTAACAAACTGCTTAGAATTTCTTTTCACTGAATGGAATTAATTACCTAATTCTTTTTTCCCGCATTTCTACCACCTTTTGAGTAAGAAAATATTTCAAAATCCTAAATGTAAAGAAATGTGAGAATTTGAAAGTTAACAAATACATTGCAATTTCAATTTCATTTTTTAACAGATTACATTTTAAATTTTGTAAAATAAATGAAATGAACACATTGAAGAAATGAAGAAAGAAAAGAGAATGAATGGAAAGGAATATGAATGAGAGCATCAGTAGATTATTAGATATGATAATGACCTGTTGAGAATTCGTTCGAAATATTTGCGATCGCTGGATTATTAAAGAAATGGAAAAGAGTTATACAACTTTTGTTTACTCTTTAAGTTTCTTCTGGTTAACAATAATTATAATAGTTAAGCAAATATTTTGACTTAACATTTAAAGATCTTATTATTTAGATTTCAAAATTTAAGTTTGAGATTGAATTTTGCGAGAAAACCTTCCACCATTTATCTTCTATGATTATTATGAACAAAGTATGTTATGAAGATAAGGAGGTTAAAGTTCAAAATTAAATACCATTAGATTAATTAGGCTCACATTATGTGGATTAGTTTTTGAATTAAAAAGAAAGAAAGGAACAATAGAAATGAGGGAGGATTGAATTATTCGGACTCTAAAAAATGTCTTATCAGTGATTTTTTTTTAACAGTTCTCCTCCTTATTCCGCTTTCTACAGATTTCTCTCAATTGTGAAATCTCATATTTCATAACTTATCTTGTCAATTTTCTCTCTCATCAATTGATGCACTCATAGATTAGCAAAAGGAAATTAGAACAATTCCCTTTTTCTTTTTTTAAAAAAAAAGAAAAATTTGTACCATAACAGCGATTCGACTAAAGACATTTTAACATTTTAAAACGATTATCTTTCCATCGATCACTTTTCATTGAATTCGCAATTCTCTCTTTTTAATTCTAAATAAATTAATAATCAACAATTCCAGTAATTCCTGCTTCTGTTCGATTAATAAATTTGAATATCATTCGTTTAATTTAGGCAATTTAATTTTGGTTCTTTAATTAATTTGTCTAAAAGAAAAAGAAAAGAATATATGTAATGAATTCGAGATAGAAAACCATTATAACAACAATTCAGAGCTATTTCGTTAGTTTTATGCAATTTTTAACTTTTAAAACTATTATTACTTAGTTATAGCATAGTAATCAAGCCAATTGTCATATCGATTAAAATGTCACATTACTTGTTAGTACGATGAAATTTTCATACCATCCATACTTGTAGCAAATTCGGAATTGTTACCGTAATTTATATATTATTGCGGGAATGTATTGAATGTTTGCAGCATTGAAAATTCAAATTTTATTGCTTCTTATCTATCCGAACTGACATTTTTAATGTGGTTTTTCTAAATTTGATGATTTTAATTTGTCTAAATTTATTCGTAATCTTTTAATCAAAAAGGCGCGATAATGTGAAATGTCAACGATTCGTTTTTCAGCAAAAAAGATAAATGCAAAATGTGCCTGTCATCTCATTTACTATCATCAGTCTATCATCTTTTTGGAAGAGAGAAAGTTTTGTGAGTTCACATCTTCAAGGAAAAAAATTGTCCTTTTCATGTCACCAATTTTATTCATGTTTACTATAATTTTGAACTGACAATGCTTGTTATAATGTGAAAGGAGAGGGTCAAAGAGAAAAAAAGAGTGTAGATTAATTCTATTTCTACGTCAATTGATGGATACTTCAATGAAGGATCATCATTGGAACTATGAAAACTGAGTAGGTCAACTACTGACCATGCCTCATCTAAATGTCACGCATACCAGAAAATACTCCTTATGTATATAATTATAATATTTACAAAACTATCTAAAGTGAATAAATAAATAGACAAATATTTACAAATAAATGAATTAATAACATTAATGAAAAAGTTTTACATTGTAAGTGAATGAAATAGAAAAAGAATTGAAAAGATTTTATCATTCCTTGTTGTTACAATTTGTTTTTTTTTTTTTTTTGATTTAAATGAAAAATTTACATTTTATAACAGTTCATTTATTCAGCAATATGAAAATGAAAGCCATTAATGTTAAAATAACATTACATATTCTTATTTCTTTTTTTAAAAAAGTAAAAACTTATCTTTTACTCTAAAAAACTCGAAATAAAACTTTCAAATAAAATTTAATGAATAAATTTTGCATTTTTCAAATTTTCAAATTTTCTTTCTAATTTTCAAATATTAAATATTACTTTATCGAGTTAGTGAAGCAAATTAGAATCGTAATCTTTTACAAAACCATATATTATTGTCAAGTAGCCCAATTATATCAAATTATTTTAAAGCTTCATTTATTAATTCCATCTTTTAATTTTCCGAATGATTCCCTTCAAAACTTTTTACCTAAAGGAGAACAATTAGTACTTTTTAAGCTCTACGGCTAACTTATAGTTAAATTGATTTAATCTCAAATCATAAATGATTAAAGTCTCACATCACTTATCATTGATCGCTTTTTACAGAACATTATCGATACAAGCGTCAATTCGATACCTCAAATACACCACAGATTGATTTAAATATCACTGTACCATATGTATTCAGAGCAAGATTGTATCCATTCGGTGAATCCAAAGGTGATCAGATTCTTGCAGGCTCATCACAAATCATTAAACTGAGCAGAATATTTAAATTTCTTGGCAAAGAATATGACGCTGTCAATGTAAATTTTTCCTGACAATAATTTTTTCCAAAGTAATTTTTATTGTGAGATTAATTGAGAACTAAGTTTCCACTAAGTACTTAAATCAAGTTTTATAAACATTTTATAGATAGGTCAGTATGTTAGATGAATTATGTTGTATGGTATTTGCGTAAGACCATGTATGAATCATTGGAAATAAATAAAGTTCAAAGTTATATTTGGTATACTGTATTCAATTCATCCCCGAAATACAGATTCGACGTGATGGAGCAATTGGTTTGTCAGCGGTACCAATGAAACCCTCAAAAATACCATCCCCACAACCCGTAATAGCTGTATATTGGATGCCAGCACAAGGTGGAAAAGTACATTACAGAGAGTCTAATGGTTAGTTACAGTTTATTTTAAAGTTATTTAATTTCAAACCTTTTAAATTATCATCTTTAAATATGCAAAAATTGGAATAATAAACTTTAAAGTGAAAAATAAAAAAAAAACGACGGAATATAGCATGGTAATTTAAAATGTTTTAGTTGAAGAACTAAAGGATACTTGAAATATTAGTTATAAGAAGACTTACAGCCAAACATATCAGGTCTGATTTAATGTTGTATTCTGACAAATCCTTTTTCCACACATGACATTCCCTAAAGGCTTTTTCATATTATCTGGAATAATAGGGAAAAGCTATATTCCGGAAATATTATCTCAGATCCTAACAAACCATTTACGGCTTTATTCGGCTTACGAAGAGAATGGGATAAAGTAGCTTTTGGATTGGAGAATGGGACAAAGGTGAAGTTAGCTTGACTTAAAGTTAACTTAGCGATAATTATATGAGGAAAATAGTCGCTCAAGAATTTTTTGTCAAGTATTCCAAACTTTTGATGAAACTTTTATGTTAGCTGATAAGTTACAAGTTTTGAACAAAAAAAAAACGTGTTCAAATGATAAAGGATTTATCAGCGGCCTGTGATTTATGAGGAATAGAAAAATTATACAATGTTAGCTTTCATTAAGAAGATAAAAGGAATCATTGAAATCCAAAAAGATTTCAGTAAATATCTTTTTCTTTTTTAGATTCATCAATATTGCATTTGGTGGAAAATGAAGTAAATATTCAATATCGTTATGGATCAACATTCAAACCAAATGCAGTACTTATTGTTACTTGGGAAAATACTCATGATATTACAGAACCTGTAAGTATGTTTTAAACTTTTTCAATACTTATCAAACATATCCATAAATTTAAATTAGGTCTATGTTTCACTTCCTTTTTTTTTTAATATATTTAAGAATATCATTGTAAATATAAAATATTGAAAGAAATTTTGTTACAGAATTCGGAAGGTAATTCATTTCAAGTGGCACTGATTATGAGTAACAGTGGGACATTTGCGCATATTGTTTATAGTAAACTGAATACAAATAAAAATGCCGTGGTAAATGTTTGTTACATAGCAGATATTTTTAGATGAATCGAGAATTAATTCTAAATTTTGTGTCTAATTTATTTCATCGTTTTTTCAAATTTATTTTTTTTTTTATTGACTCATTTTATTTGTCAAACTGTCAACAGTACAAACCGGCAAAATATAGCCTTTTCCAGTAATTTATACGTTACGGATGGATAGTTTATTCTCTTCAATTGTAGGCAGGTTTCAGTGGTTTAGATGGCCATTATTCGTTACCCGGTTCAGGAACACAAGATGCAATAAAATTGGCCGAGAAAAGCGATATTGGTATACCAGGAGAATTCTTTTTCCGGATTGATTCCGATCAGGTGTTTCTTTGTGGAGCTGGATACAAGGTATTCCTCCTTTTTATTCCAGAGTGTAATTGGAGAAAATTTCAATTCATTTGAAATCATTGTATTTCATAAGCTATAGTAAATGAAATTTCATTTTCCATTCCAAATTGTAAATAATGCGAAGCTTCCACAGAATGAGAAGGATGACATTATAGCTATTGTTTGATGAAAGAACATTCCAGTTACTTTTGGAACAATTTGTTAGTTTTGCTCAAAGTGATATCATAAAGAATTTAACGATTTGTTATTGTTATTGTTGTTGCAAAATCATTTTTGATAGGATGGCATAAAAGCACAGAATGAGACAAAAACAAAACTTCCATTAACACCACAAATTTTACTGTCTAATAAAGCTTGTTAATTATCCTTAATTGTTTCT
>NW_018108184.1:198713-244469 GCF_000183805.2 Loa loa | reverse complement strand
AATTTTGTTACAGAATTCGGAAGGTAATTCATTTCAAGTGGCACTGATTATGAGTAACAGTGGGACATTTGCGCATATTGTTTATAGTAAACTGAATACAAATAAAAATGCCGTGGTAAATGTTTGTTACATAGCAGATATTTTTAGATGAATCGAGAATTAATTCTAAATTTTGTGTCTAATTTATTTCATCGTTTTTTCAAATTTATTTTTTTTTTATTGACTCATTTTATTTGTCAAACTGTCAACAGTACAAACCGGCAAAATATAGCCTTTTCCAGTAATTTATACGTTACGGATGGATAGTTTATTCTCTTCAATTGTAGGCAGGTTTCAGTGGTTTAGATGGCCATTATTCGTTACCCGGTTCAGGAACACAAGATGCAATAAAATTGGCCGAGAAAAGCGATATTGGTATACCAGGAGAATTCTTTTTCCGGATTGATTCCGATCAGGTGTTTCTTTGTGGAGCTGGATACAAGGTATTCCTTCCTTTTTATTCCAGAGTGTAATTGGAGAAAATGTGATCTTACTGATAACTATAATCATTTCTGCAGCTATTAACATTTCTCGATATAATGATTAAACAG
This sequence comes from Loa loa, assembly GCF_000183805.2. NCBI lineage: Eukaryota > Metazoa > Nematoda > Chromadorea > Rhabditida > Onchocercidae > Loa > Loa loa. Next base: position 243,879 of record NW_018108184.1, on the reverse strand, counting down.
AGAGTGTTTAAAAGAATTAGATTTGTTAAATCAATTTAAGGGACAAGAATGTGCTGAAACATGTGGGAAAGCGGAATGGGGTCTGGATTGTACCAGACAATGTCATTGCGATAGTGGCGCACAATGTAATGCTGAAACAGGAGCATGTCCTGGTGGGAAATGTAATCCCGGTTGGACCGGAGCACCAATTTGTGAGGATGGTAAGTTTATTTTTGAACAACAAGGCTTTCGAAAATTTTGTTTACATGATAACTGTGCTGTCAAAATAAACAATCATTATGTTGTCTTACTGGAACGATAAGTGCTGAATGGTACGAGCGACATGATATTTGATGTATAATCAATTACAGATGTAGATGAGTGTGCAGAGAAAGATGACCTTTGCCCCCGAGAGCAACCAGATTGTGTGAATACTGCTGGCGCATACTTGTGCATTTGTTATGAATATGATAACACTACCAATACATGCAAAGGTAAGCAAAATTGAAATTGCGACAAATGCATTCCATACTTCAGTGATAACCTGCGCCTGCGAAAATTTAATATTGTAGATGTCGGTTTCATAGGAAGATGATTGTATTTAGCAAAAAAAAAAAAAAAAAAATAGCAAATATTCCTCAAGGTACGCTGCCTCTTAAAAATGGGAAAAGTGAACCGATAGCAGTGAATATTGTACCAGTACGACCCGTACTAGCATCAACAGTAGTTGCACCCAACTTCCGGACAACAAAACGACCTAGTACAACGACAACTCAATGGTCAACACAAACCACTTTATTGAATGACTCTAAAACTGTCCAATTTACGCCTCACCCTATTAAGGTAACTTTTGCTTATTCAAATATTTGATGTTGACTTTATCTTGGTGCTGCTGGTTGCGAGGTTTATCTTTTCCCTCCTTCAGAATTCATTTGTTCTTAGTTTTTGATGAATTATGGAAATTATCTGTCGATTTGGTAAGTAAGATAAAAGTTAAATTGTCCCAACAAAAATAACCGTAAGATATTGCGATATAGCTCATGTGTCACCTTTATTCGCACAATCACTATGTGATACCGGTTAGATTTTGCTGGTAAGATTGATTTTTTAAGTAATTCACTGACTTTAAACACAAAGTAAATAAAGGAAGTAATCAAGAAAATGAAGTGCCCAAAGAAAATAACGGGAAAAATAAGCGTACATCTTGTGTCAAGATATGTTTAACCGGATGATGTTCATCATGACCCGTCGCCGTAATCCTGTTACCGTATTCCCGTTGCCGCAACCCACTGCAATCATGTACCATAACCCGTTTCCATGACCCGCACCTCTGCCGCTACCCATTACCATAATCTTACCATAACTCGTTACTACAATCCATTACTGATTACTGCAGCCAAGCCGTAATCCATTATCGCAACTGCACTGTAACTTGTTACAGTAATTTTACCATAACTCATAACCGCAATTATGCAATAATTCGTTACCATATTCCATTTCTGTTGTCATGCCGTCATCGTAATTCGTTGCCCCAATTCTCCCGTAGCCCATTATCGTAATTCTGCCATGATTCTTCACCTTAATCTACCACCGTAATCATGCCGTAACCCGTTATTACTTGGCAATCGTATTGTTGTAATCATTGAAACCAAAATTTGAACAATGTCACTTTTTTAAAATAAATGTCAGGTTTGCATTTGGTATGCTAAGGATATATCAATCGAAAAAATACCTCTTTTATTGCTGATGTCTTGAAATGTTTGAAATTCATTTTATGTCAAAATACTCGATTGTCATATCGGAACTCAGCAAAAAAAAGAAATAGTACTGTAAGATGGTAAAAGATAAATGATATTGATATATTGTCAAAGACAAGCTTATCAGAAAAATAATACGGTGGATTAGCAAATGATAGAATAATGATTGCTCAAAATATTATGGTGATTTTAGTGAAACAATTACTTTCGAACAAATTATCTAATTTAATTAATGCTATAAGCTGAAATGAATATTACAGAAGACTTCATCGAATTGTCGTTGTGACGAGAATGCGGAATGTAACGGAGGAATATGTAAATGTAAATCCGGTTGGACAGGTGATGGGAAATCTTGTATGGATATCAATGAATGCTTCGGTGAACCGAGTGTTTGTGGTGCTCATGCACTATGTGAAAATAGTCCAGGCTCATATAACTGTCAGTGCAATATAGGATATATATTTGATCGTAATGGAAAATGCATTGGTAAGTCTTTTAATTTAAAAATAAAATTGTATTGAAATTACTGGAATATAATATGAATACCTCATATAATCAAATGATTCGATATTCATTAATTTAGTCATACATATCTGCAATTTTTCCTGTGGGAGATTACTGTAATCATCAAATGAAAATGAATGAAAGCATTTATTCTCGATTATAACAATATTTACTGAATTATTTCTAAATTTTAGTGAGTTTTTTTTTTTTGGAATTTTTCAGATTTGGATGAATGTGCTGAAGGAATTGTAGTATGTGGTGGCAGTAAGAATAGCTCTATTTGTGTGAATACTGATGGCAGTTATGAATGCCGATGTGCACCCGGTTATGCCGGTAGTCCGGACAGTCCACATGGGTGTGTAGGTATGTAAAATATTTACATATTTAAAAACACACATGACATCTGAAGGAGATGATAGAACAACAAATGTTTGTTTTGATGTGATAAGAGATAAAAAAAAAGATTGAAATGTTTCATTTCGAAAATTAAATGGCAATGTTTAGATGTGAATGAATGCCAATTATCGGACTTTTACTGCGGTGAAAAAGGAGTTTGCAAGAATTTAGTGGGCAGTTATGAATGTGAATGTGCGGATGGCTTTCAACGTGATCAGTATACGGGACAATGTGTTGACATCGATGAATGCAAGTAAGCTAAACCAATTCTAAACTTTTAAAAAGATTTCGATTGAATGAGTGATAATTAAACTTCAGCTAATATAATTGAAAAATAATAGCTTGGTATATTGCTGATATATCCCGAAATATTGAAAAATGTAAAATATTCTAGATATGATCCATGTGATAAGGCAGCAATATGTACCAATTTACATGGATCATTCCGATGCGCTTGTATAGATGGATTTGTTGGTAATGGGGTGGAATGTCACGGTATATTGTCCTATACTACTATTACTTCCCTAAATTTCTTAAATATTTTAGCTGTTATGGTTGAAAAAGCTTGTAATATGTCGTCAAAAAAGTAATTGATTCCGTTCAAGCTATCTATCAATTAAGCCACTAATAATCAAGACGGAATTTGTGATGAATCATCTTTAGTGAGATTTAATGATTCCTGGAGTATAATATGGGAAAATGAATATTTTAACGACGATTCTTTATAGAAACAATCCTCTTCCCGGATGACAACCCAACACTTGAAGTACCTGCGCGAGTTAATGCTGTTGCTGATTACCTTATAACTGAACCTCTTCGACTTTTTGGCCGAACTTATCGTACTCTTTACGTAAGCAATTCATTTCTTAACTTTAAATATAATTGAGTTTATTTTAATCTTCAAACATATTTGGCAATCTGTCACTTAAGTAGATTGATCCTAATGCAGTGATATCTTTCTCATCTTACAATAAATATATTTTGGAAATATTATGAAATGAAAATAAGAATGAATTTCGTGAAACTAATTTAGTAATGGTTAACGGAAGAGAAAATAGAGCTTGAATATTAAGTTTATTAATTTTAGATTTCATCAAATGGTGGAATAAGTTTTGGTGAGCCACTTCCATTAAAACTTGATGGAAATGTTCGTTTCCCAGCATTTTTACCACTTTATCAGCACTATACCTTTCAGGATAACTCAAAAGTTGTCCTGAAAGTCATTGATGGTTAGTATATCTCTCTTCTTTTTTATGAAATGAAATGAGTAGATGAACTGAAATGATCAAATCTGTAGCATTGAATAGTAATAGATACAAAAGTGATGTACAGTAGATGAAATCAGATCAAAATCTTTCGATCGATAATGATAACTTAATCATATGTATCAAATAATTTGTATGAAAAAAAAAAAACAAATTAATGATGCTTGGTTCAGTTTAGCTAGGTTTCTGATCAGGCTAATTTTTTGATCACAGGAAAAACCCTCGAGAGTATGTTACTTTTGCATTCTTACACATCCCAAAAAGTTGTTTAAATGAGATTTCAGTTAGAATTAGAAGATAACTTTCATTTTAAATGCCCGAAAATTTTGCTCTAGTTTAATCGAACATTAAGTTATGCCTTATGAAAGGTCAAAAAAAGAATTAGAATAAGATTAAATAATAGAAAAATAAAATTCAGGCATTTTCTAAAAAGTATATTTCAGATACTGATCCAAAAGATTATACATTATTGGCTCGTTTATCCTTAAGTATACATAACAAATTTCATCAAAAAGATTTTCGCGCACGTTCATTACTTATCATTTCGTATGATCACATGTTACAAGTGGATACTGATCAGGTACTTGCATACGTTCATTACTTATCATTTCGTATGATCACATGTTACAAGTGGATACTGATCAGGTACTTGCACACGTTCATTACTTATCATTTCGTATGATCACATGTTACAAGTGGATACTGATCAGGTACTTACCTGAATCCTTCCAAATATATTGTAAGACATAAGAGAAAAGAAAGGATTGAAGCATAATTTGAATTTAAATTTTAAAAAATTTCTTTTCATGTATGTCATCCTTTCTACACGTCCATATGATTAATGAAAATTTATCGAAATATTTAATTTTTATTCTTAGACATTGTTTTTTTTATTCTTTTATTTTTTATTTTTTATTTTTTATTCTTATACATTGATATAATTTCATTTTAAATGCTATTATGCATAAAATCTAAGAAAAATTACTGCTTTGCGAAATTTCTGTACCTTTTTTAACTACTGATGCACACCATCTACACACACACACACACACTACGCACACACATACACACACACATACACACACACGCACATACATACACATACACACATACACACATTAGTTATTAGCTATTTTATAGAAGGAAAAGGAATAAGCAAATAATTGGATAATTGCAGGAAAATTCATTCCAAGTAATAATAGCGCGAAGCGATAATGCGACATTTGCGATGTATTTATTCGAAGAGGTCGAATCAGACAAAGGTTTGAGTGGTTTCTCATCAGGTGTTGAATTCTTCGAGTTACCTTTTGAAATGTTGGCTAATCAATCAAATATCGGTGAACGAGGGAAATGGTTATTCCGGGTTGATGGAGTTCTACCATTACACTGTCCGGCTGGTACACTGGATCCACCGTTGTGTCAGAAAGGTTCTTCTTAATAATGGATTTGATAGTGTTGTAATGAATTTCAGTATATTAAAAAGCACTAAACGTTGTTATACAGAGATTAACTATGATAACTATATTAGCAAGAGAAAGCTCTATTACGTGCAATGCTTCATTACGTAATTAAGCTTAGGAAGCTTTGTTAAATTATAATTTATTTTTAAATATCAAAGTTATAATTGCTCATTGATCGATCAGATAAAGATCGATTTGTAGTGAACCATTTGATTAATCGAATAGTTTGATGTGTTGTTATACCAGTACTGAAAAATGCAATGTAATAATGATTTGATATTCTCTGATGACATCTGTTCCAATGTTTAATGCGCAATTGATTGGGTAAGTATCAGTTGTTTCAGATGATTTAAGTTGGATTTTTATCCATTTTAGAATGTGGTGCAGGTACGTGGGGATTCCGTTGTGAGAATAAATGTCATTGCCGTAATGATATTCCATGTGATTTTGCAACCGGTTTCTGTTCCAATGCTCAATGCGCAGATGGTTGGACGGGTATTAGTTGCTTCGAAGGTTACTTTATTAAATTATTACTTAAAAAATCTTGATTTTTTAAGGTAAGAAAATATTGTTTTTGAAAAATTTAGTTGATTAAAGAATGATTCAATTCATTTTATTCATTTCAATTTTCTGCATAATTATGAAAACCATTCCAAGCTATTACCTCAATGTTCGGTTGTAAAGTGCAATAACCAAACTACGGGTGGAATATAATTGTATGCTACCTATGATTCAAACCATAAAATTATTTATTGATTAAGTCTATCAGGTTCATTTAAATTACAGATGTGAATGAATGTATTACGGAAAGACACAATTGTTCATCAAAAGCGACATGTATCAACGAAATCGGAACGTATCGTTGCAAATGTAATGAACTTTTCGTGGGTGATGGCTTCTCATGCAAACGTATGTCATGACCTTTTTGAACTCTTTACGTCGTTACAAATTTAATGTCATTTAAATGACCTCAAAGCATAATCTTATAACTTCCCGTGCAGGTAAATATGTTGAAAAAATTTGGATTCCAAACAGAAGGGTAAATATTAGGAGTTAACTTTGTTGCAGAGGTTGATGCATGTTATTTGCGATACAAGGAAAAATGTTCGGTAAATGCCGTTTGTGATGAAAAATCTCCAGAAGGACCGGAATGTGTCTGTAACGACGGTTATCATGGTGATGGCTTAAATTGTCTTAGAATTAACGCTCCAGTTGGTTTGTTTCATGAATGAATTTACTTATTTTTGTTTATTTCTAGGTTATTTTAGTAATTTTAATTGCATGAAGTGAATAAAATTTGTTGTAAAATGCAATGCAATTTGCTAATAATTTAATACCAAATTAAAATTTTCAGAGGAATTTCGAAAAATTTTTAATTTTTGCTTTTATTAAAGAGAATTTCACATTTATTTCGACTTTTTAAATCCAAAATTTGATTTATATTTTTTTAAGGCTACTGTCAGATGATGTACATTTTTTTTTGATATTTAATTTCATATTCCGATGGAATATTGTTAGGCATTTTTCAGAAGAACCAATAACACCAATCATAGATAATGCGATTACGGATGTACCATTGGGAATACCAAAAAGTGTTGAAATAGATAATGATATGGAGGAAACACCGTTCCTTATGCATAATTGGGAAAATGAAGAAGTAAAAAATTTTTTAACATCTCCCTTAATCTTTCTTATCTTTAAACGTGTAGTAGACGTAAGTTTTCAAATTTTTAAACGTGTAGGAGACGTAACGTGTAGTAGACGTTACTTGATAAATGATGAATTTTATGTATTAAAATGCTACTTTTGTCAGGTAAGCGCTGAATCAACGATACAGAAATATGAGAAGGAAAAGAACATGAAAATGCATACAACAACTACTCCACCACTTGCTAAAGATTACAATGATGTCGAGAATGAACTTTACATCGGTGGTAATACAATCGAAGAAACGGATAGTAGTAGCAGTAAGTACTATATTATGAGATATTTTGAAACAAATTCAATTTCCAATTTCAAAATATCACTGTATGGAGAGATATCGTATAAGAAGTGTATATAGTATGTTAAGCTAATTTATCAAGGGAATATCATTTGATCATTTGCGCATAAGTATTAGATGAGATGAGAAGGGAATATCATTTGACCGTTTGCGCATAAGTATTAGATGAGATGAGAAGGGAATATCATTTGATCATTTGCGCATAAGTATTAGATGAGATGAGAAGGGAATATTTTTAACAAAAGTCTGAAATTAAACCAATACTTCAGCACTTTTTATCGTGATACCAGTAGCCTTATGCGCTTTATGGGCTATCATCATTGTCATTGTCCTTGCTGTATGCTGCCGAAGGAAAAGGTTCATTTGAATATTTTTCACTTTTATCATCTAATAATAATTGCAATATTGATCAATGAATAGTATGAAATATCCTACAATGAGTGAAATGTTTAAATTAATCTTTCTTTTTTAAAAATTTTGTTCCATAAGTTAAAACCTTTTTCCTAAATTTTGAAATAGTACGGGTTTACTCCTTCAGTTATCCATGATTGAGATATATTGATCTATTGATTTACTTTAGTCAGTTGACATTTCGAGAATATACACCGCTGATAACTAGCTTGGTGTTATCATTTTAGCATCACGATAAAGCATTCTGATTAGAATATATAAAAATAAATCTAAGAAGAGTTTATGCTTTTGAGACAAAATAATCATTGATATATAATTCAGGAAATTATCCTCGCCGTTAATGTTCCAAGATCCGGTAAGTATGGCTAATTGGAGGAAGGCACCACAAGTTATGAGTACATATCCCAATCATTTTGCTGCTCAATACTAGTTGTTGTTTTCATCTTACTAAAATATTGTTATTTCCTCTTCTTTTTGTGTCTTTTTCTCCATATGATTATCCTTATTAGTTTATGGTCTCTCCTTATGAAGTCAAATCCGGAAATCCCCGTAGTGCAACAGTTCCGGTTGAAAGATGAGCATGAAATAGTAAAATTGTTCTCTCCTTCGTTCCACCTGCTGCTTAAATATTCGACCATATGGTCGTGTATTAATTCCTGAAAGGGATTTATGATGCCAGTTGTTTATTTCATATATCCATCCTAGACCATTGACTATCTAAATAAGTTGGTCTTGGAGCAATATTTCCTCGAATATCCTGAATCTTTCAAGAAATTTCCTCATTCAATTTATTTAAGTATATTAAATGTCTTTCGGTATTTTACTACCGGATCCAATTTAAAACCGAATCCGATTTAAAATATCGTATTCAGCATGAAACTAACAATTCTATTACAATATCTGTTCAAAAAAGTATGAAAAGAAGCAGGGATAATTTCCAAATCAATGTTACAAATTATTTGTTTGCTATGTAATAATTTACTTTATCTATCAAATTTTATCATTTCCATTGTTACATTTCGATTGTACAGATAGAAGGTAAGAATTACCCTTACCAGGAATGTATATTTGCGCCATTTTATTTGCTTAACAACAAAGGTCAACTTCTCTAACTGGTCAATTCACTGGTCAGTGTCTCATCGACCAAATAGCTGTAGACTTTATACGATACCAAATGACCATTAACCTTCTCCATCTTAACAGTAGGATAGTGGCGAAAACGTGATTATACATACGTGTTTCTTCTTTTCCCTTCATCCTACTCTTTCTTAGTACTAGAAATATATATATATATATGTATATATGTTGCGTACAGTAATGCGTCCAATGCTCCCATCGATGTCACAATCAAAACAAAAAATTACGAGTAAATTTGAAAATATTACTCAGCAAAATTAGCAATAAAAGAATTGATATGAGAACAATTAAGAAGATGATAAAAGATAGCTGATCCTGATTGATCGATCTCTGATTATTGTTTTTAATGAGAAGAGAAAGGTTAAAACGAGGGTCAAGGTGGAATATGAAATGGAAAGTAACAATTGAGACTCATTTAAAATATTAAATAAAAGCGGATGATCATTGTAAAAAGGAAGTGGAAAATGTTAAATTCGTTCAAAAAAAAAAATTTGTTTTTACTCATTTTATTTTAATTTTAATTGGAAATATGACAAATGACTTATTGGCTGAGATCGAATGATAGACTCAATTAGTATAATGATCAGGAAAAGAATGTATTGTTAATGGGACAATAATACCTGAGAAATTTGTAGGGTATCTTCTTTTTCCTATCTGCTTACATAAAAAAAAAAAATGACAACAAACTTGTATTCTGGTCATCTCCAATTAGTGTCATTTAACAATTTCAGACAATAAATTAAAAGAATAATTTATAAGTTAAACTTTTCACTTGATTGCTTTTGCATTTTTTTGTCGTGACCTGAAAAAGAGATTTTGAATATCTTCATTCTGAGTTATTTATACTTACCAAAATTTATGCATGCATAATTAAGTACCACCTGGATATTTTATCGGTGGGAATGAGTGCAAAGGTTAATTAGTTTTTGAAGAATATCTAAGTTCTAAATTAAACTAAGTCAAGATGACCTGGTTCAAATCAGTGACTCATCAAACAGCTAAATGAAATGGTCAGGAAAGAATATCATTTTTTAAAAATTCATACATAAATCATTTACTTTAGCTCAATGTATCTTTACAATATTTGGAAGGAATTATAAGTTACAATGAAAAATTTTTATCCAGAAAATTTGTTTGTATAAGAAATAACCAGGAAGAGAAAGTTGAATCAAACTGTTTATGGATATTCACTGGGATGATTGTTAATGAATGTTTTTAAGTTCTCCATATAATTCCGGAAAAAGGTACACATTGATGCTTCAATAAGACGTCGCGGGATTCCGCTCTGTAATTTATTAAGTTTTTCAAATTTTTAAATCCTTTCAAAAAAAAAATGAAAAATAAAAATTTTAAAAATAAAAAAAAAATTCTTCCTCTTCATAAAAAATGAATTATTAAAACTTTTTTTTTTTTTTAAAATACATAGCGTAATGTTATGTTGACGTGATGACATGTTTGATTAAATGTTAAAGGAAACAAAATTGATAATTTAAAATGAAAGTTAATTCGAGAAATGTTGATGATATGTCAATAAAAATAATAAGTTATCTAACACATTACAGTACTAATAATCTCATCTATTCAAAAAAATATCATTTATTTTAAAGTTATCAAATATGAATTGAACCTTAATATCACTGTCCTGAATCCATTCAACTTGAGACATTTTTGAATCATTTAAGTTACGTGTTACACGAATATAATTTGCTCCATTAACTCCACGTACGAGTTTTTGATTTCCATTTGTTGGTATAATTGAAGAATCTACGGAGACGTATGCTCCTTCGTAAATATCTTTTTCAGTATCAAGAATCATTCGACGAACATCCAAGAAATCTCTGGAATTACCTGTGCTACTTCACTTTTCATGTTACGGTATTCTGTGCTATGGAGAAAAAAAAATGCTGTCGCATTTAAGGATAATATTAGATTTTATAAGAAGTTTATGATTTTAAGTCAAGTTATTTTGATTAAGTTTTCGATTTCCGATTTAAGTTTATGCTATTACTGTTGGAAATAGCCTGAAATTAGCTTCCCCCTTGAAAGGTTATAACTAACCATCGATTTCTATCTATTACTAAAATTTAATTAAATGGTCTAAAAGTCAGTATCATGAGTTTCCTCTGAAATATCGATAAGCTGTATACAATTCGTTCAGCCAGTCAAAGGAATAATCAAACTGATAATCAAATTGTTTCCTTATCAACATTAAAATTCATTTTTTAAAATTCCTTCCTCAATTTTTATAAAATATTACGGTGGAAAAAAAACCGGAAGGAAACGGCTAACCGCGGTGAAATGTAGCCACGCATTATTGGGGCGGTAGTGATATAAACCAGTTCTGTAGTGGGATCAATGTGAAGTACAACCTAGAATAGCAAATTCTAAAATAGCTTAATTTATGAAATTTAAGAAAATAAAAATGAGTGATTGCACATTTGCATTTTTATTCTTTTAATTCAAGAATTTAATTATCCTAAAAATATCTCAAAATACTGTGAAGTTCATTTTAATTCCCATTTGAATAAATAATTAATTAACTTTAAAAAGAGATACTTTAAAGTCGGTAATTTGCTTATTCCATAATTTACTGTCTCTCCAAATAATTTTGAATAGTGATTTTGGTGAGCATGCAAATATATCCTGAATAAAATAAACTTGCTTCTCTTTCGAAATACGTATTTCAGGATTACTCCTGAAATTACAGCGATATTTATAAGAAAGTTTTATTCTACAAAAAATGCAACCGTGAATTTGTTATGTTCATCTTAATTAAAGCACTTCAAATTTCACATCATCATCTTTGCTTGTTCTCTAAAGAAAAACAAAAATGATGTGGAAATATATTAATTAGGCCAAATTGATTCCTGGTATTTAGAGCTTATTTAAACTAAATTATTTAAATTCATTCGGTAAAGTTAAATTAATTGCAAAATATTTGGGTATAATCCAACAAAGTTTACAAACTTCTATCTCGAAACAGAATAATATGACTATTAGGACATGAAAAGTTATCGTAGCATTTCATCGTTTACCTGATATTTTACTTGAAGATTGTCAAAATTAAACTGAATTAGGAAAGAAAGCTAAAATTAGTTACCTGTGCAAAAGTTTCCAGGTATTGGCTTGCGTTAATAATTCTTTAGCTTTCAACTTTGCTTCTTCTACTTCTTCGATATATTGCGCTTTCGAGTATACCTTTCCTGCAATCAATATCGCTGATAAGTTGTCGTCATCCGAATCTGAAATTAGAAAATGAAGCGCAAAGAGATTATTGCCTTAAAGATAGGAAGAAGAAGAATGGATAATTGTATTCAAAGATATGTTCAAAAATTAATGAATATTTCATAAAAATTAAAACTTTCCATTCTATGAAGAATCAAATGTATGTATTGATTCATCAATTTGATGTAATCTGTTATGATTAGTCTTCTTGCTATAATACTTTTAATTATCTCTTATCAGTAAATTTACTTCCTCATTTTCTTATCATATTTGTACTATGATCCTTCATTCTTTGTGATATTGATTAGAAGTACAACTTTTTTCAAACATTTTGTTTAACTATTCAGAATAATTGGATTCGATTGAGTGTCAAATGATCAATCCTTGCATATTTAACTTCCATCGTTCAGATATTTCTTTTCCTTTTTTTTTCGGCAATGTTTAATTTTAAAACCAATAAATGAAATTAGTTGAAATGTACCGGAAGAACATTCCATAGCTGAACGGAATTCTTCATCGGTTTGTGCATTTCGTTCTGAGACTTCCGAAGGAGTCTTATAGTTTGGCATAATCATGTAACCACGCTCACGTGGTAAGATATGAAATGGTACCAACCAAAGCTGGAACCAAGCAACCACAAATGAAGATACTAATACCGTATATTGTGGTAAATTACCCTGTGCTGGTGAAAAAAAGAATAGTGCCTAAAAAAAAAAAAAAATGTCATTTTAAAGGAGTAGCCTGAAAGTTTAGATTTGGAATATTAAATGGATTAATCAATTTGACAGAAAATGGTATATTTAAATTTTTATTGACAAATATAATTGATATAAGTGTTAAGAAAATAAGAATAGAAAGTGTTATAAAAGGAAGTACTGTAAAAGATAAGCAGAATTTCGTCATTATACAATATTTTAGTTCGATTTATTATTTAATTCGAATTGAAATTTATTTCAGTTTTATTCAATGTGACCAATTCTGTTCAATCTTTATTCAAAATTATTCAAATTTTACCCAAATTTCTCAATTATTCCCCGTATATTTATCTTTATTTAATTTCAAATTTTTGTCTAAATTGACTTTTTAACCTTTTTCTAATTATTTTAATAGTTAAAGAAACCTTGACAAGGAGGAAAATTGTTGTTGCGATCGTTGTAATGGCGACTGGAAGCCAATGTCCAATTAATAAGATGGAATAGAAAAGGATGAGAATGCACATACGAATAACTGCTGTGATCTGAAATAAGAATTAAAAGCCAAGTTCTTTCTTAGCCAAGTTCCTCCTTATCATATATTCCTAATATCACCTTCTCTTTTTGCACAAACCTAAACTTTTTGAATTCAGATAATATCAAATATCATATTCGATTGATACATGAATGGGAAGTATAGCGACATCTGATAAATGTCCACTTATTTACTTAAATAATCAATCAGAATTCAAAAAAAAAAAAAATGGAATTCATGATAACTTACAACAACATCAAACAATGAAAGCTTCATGAAATCCGGTTGCAAAATATCAACCTCACGAAGAAATACCACTGGCCAATCACTACCTTTGCTCACCTGTTAAAAAGAATTAATCAATTCAAGTTTTGATAGAAATAATCCCAAGAATTAACCTTTCTTCTTTATCCATTCCTTTTCTTTACATCTGACTTCTTCTGATAATACTGCCTTGTTTTCTGATAAAAAAAAAGTGGAAAAAAAAACTGACATGCAGGTTCTTTTAAACTTAGGATGAGTCAGTACTAAATTTAGTGATTCCCAAAATTATCATTTGGTCAATGGATGGTAAAATATTTTTCATTGTGTAAATTCGATCCATCAACCATATACTGTTATGATAATTGTTCAACAAATAGTTCTGATAATTGCTATACCATCGTAGTAAATAGTGATTTTCATGTCGAGAAATGCTTACCGTAGAAATGACCCACAGTAGAGCTGTCAGACACACGTCAAATACTGTCACCACCGTAAATCGTCGACGATCCTTGAAAAAAAACGAAAGATCATTTAATACAAATTTTTATCAAATTGTTTGCTTTAGTAAACTGAAATGCGAAAATTCAACATGAATCGTTAAGTGAGTTTTTTTTAGATGTCAATTTATCTTTTCCACTATCTGTCGATAGTTAACAATTAATATTCTTCCATCCCTTTTTCCGGAACAAAAAAACGGAATAACGTTTTGACTTTTGACTGTATAAAAACTCTGCCAGAAGTGATTCACACTAAGTAGCCTATATAAATTTACATTTATTTATGTTATCATACTGATAAAAATGAAACTTTCCTAAAAGTTGAGGAAAAAAAAAGTGCGATATTAAAGAATTAATTGGAAAATATAAATTATCAACTAACTTTACTTATCCTCGATTCGCCTGATAAGAAAAATTCCTCTGTACTATTCATCTTCTGATATAGCATAACTTGGTTTTCTTCATTATTTTTTCCCACACCTTTTTGTTCATCAGTGCCACTCATACGTTTTCTTTTTTTTTTTTTATCAAATTTTATATATCTAAAAGAAGATTATCATTTCCAATTAGATATGAACAATTAATTTCTATTTTCGTATTTTTTCTCCTTTTAGATAATTAAAATTTCAGTGATAAAATTGCTAACTTAGATAAAAAAAAAGAGGAAAAAGCAAAATATCAAAAAATAAATCAAACGATTAGTTCAATCGAAATACCAAATTTTTACTTGAATAGAATCGCAATAAGAATTAATTAAATTTAATTACGGAGAGTTTTTGAAAAGTTAATTAATGTTATCATGTGTTTGATTTTTTTTAAACATATTTACATGCATGAAAGTTTAAGTAAGCTATCCATTATTAGGAATATTTTGACAAACGAAATTTTTTAATTGTAATAAGCTGAAATTTCTCCGAAACAGTAATGTATGCTTTAATTGCTATAATAAAATTAAAATTAAAAATTTTTTTAAAAATGAGAAAAAAATAAAATTAAATATATTTAGAGATATTAGCAAAGAATGAAAGAAAAGCAACGAAGTTATGCATGTGCATTATCAGTATCACAGTTCTAGTGATGATACAATGAGTTAAATTCTGCTCCTTCTCTCTCTCATCATTATCATTAACACTGTTCACTGATAACACTAATGACACTCCTATACAAATATACACTACTATATGCATGGCAATTGTTATCATTTAACTTCATCTTATATGACTGATAAACAATTATTTTTAAATTCTCAAAAAGTTCTTATAGAAGAAGAAAATGAAAGATATACATCAAATAAATGCTTAATGATTATATAAGTTGACAGTAATGAAGAATAGGAATTAAAATAAACAACAAATTTGAATTAATTAAAACTGTTTGTCCATTAAAATGATAGATGTCAAAAGTCATTCAATAAAAATAATTAAAATTCAATCATTAAAGAATGAGAATTGCTATGAAAAAGCTACAAATAAGTTCATATCGATGATTCATTTATGAGTTTTTGATGACTAACTGATTAATCTGCTGATTGATTAGCCAAATTGCTGATTCATTCTGTTTCGATTCTTGCTTAAAATTTGTTTCACGATCAATAAATGCTGATAATTGCATGAATTGTTTATGAATTGTAATCTGATCATATCATTTGTGTCACCAAGCAATGTTATGAGTTAACCTGAAAGCTTTAAAAGTGATTTATAAGAATGATTTGATTGATCTTCATTGGTACATTTAGATTTTAATGATATATTATTGACATGCAACAGTCTTAATTAATAAGGTTATGCCATGCTAATTAACATTAACCAATTAGCATAGCATAACCTTACTAATCAAGGTGTATCAACTAATTACAACTTGCTACATTATTATATAATTCTTCTTTCATTTATGCCAAAAAGTTTAATTTCTTCGAGTAGAATGTTCTAACAATAATTGAGGATAAAAAGGAATGTGAAATCTATCCTTTACGGTATGTTGAAATGATCTTCTGAATGTTTCGAAATGTCCATTTTATTGTCAAATGCATTTGATAGAACTGATTTACTATCTTGATATCATGTTTCAAGATAATAGAAAAATCACTTCAAACCATTACCATTACCTCTTGCATGTGACTCTTCTGAATTCAATACTGTCATTTATTATAATGAAGATAAAGCAACTAGAAATCATCCCAATCAATATTATCAGATATATCAGTGTACCAATGAATGTTTTAGGTTGATAACGAATTACGATACTCTCTCTATTATCAATGAATGTTTTAGATTGATAGCGAATTACAATACTCTCTCTACTACCAATGAATGTTTTAGGTTGATAACGAATTACAATACTTTACTATCGTTAATGAATTCATCACTTTTTTGACTGTTTATTTCGAAAAATTCTATTAACTTTTGAAATTTTAACCAAAAAAAAAATTTTAAGAAACATAATGTCCAGTGGAAATCATTCATATTGAGAAAATGAAAGTATTCGATGAAGTTGCTAAACCATTAAGACTTAATTAAGGTTTAGCAATAACAATTAGCTTTGATTTTTTTTTTTTGCAATAAAAAGTAGCAGTACTTGCCTATATTTCTCGAATAATCGTTCGTAAATAGAAAATATGTAAATAGGCTTGTATTGCATTTGTCATTTCTGGATTATTGCAAAGCAAAAGCTCAAATCCTTGCTGAAATTTCCAACTTGTTGCAATTTTGCAAACAGCAAAATGTTGCATCATAACATGCAGGAATGCAACAATTAGAGAGAACAAAATCTGCATGTTGAATTGCATTTCTGTAACATTAATCAAATGAAACGACTACAGTAATGCGGTCATTACTACTATAATACTGTCCATTAATCTGCATAATGTCACATAATTATCCCTCGTATCGGAAATTATTTCCGATTTTATGAGGACATTAATGTTATTTGTATCATAGAAAGATGAAGGAATGCTTAAGTGATGTGACGTGATGTTTGCTTAATTAACATAATACATACAGTTAGTTAAATTCATCCCTCAAAACTAAAATGCAAACTTATTTCATTAATTTCTTCCTATAAAGCAGATTTTGAATGTTTAAAAAGTTTTTGAATAATAATAATAATAATAATAATAATAATAATAATAATAATAATAATAATTTTAATGATTGAAATAACAAATCTTACATTATAACGGTAATTAGGATGATATTTTGATTTCCAGAAAATTCCTTTAGATTAAGAGATAGAGTTGTATTATTGTAAAGAATTAAAAAAAAATTTAGGCTTTATCATCTGTTTAATATCTCATATTCCGTACGGTAGCCGGATCAAGTTAAGTTTCACCATTATAACTCGATCTTCAATACCGGTTTCGATGCTAAATGAAAGATGGGAGAATGCTAAGCAACGGTTCAGCTCTTATCCCAAAATATATTTTAATTTGTAAACAGAAAGGAAATACGAAGAAGTATTTGACAGTGTTGTATTGTTGTTTGTACACAAACTCTCGACGATACTAACACAAGTGAACATAACATAGACGTTTGTTATCTTATCAATCATATGCAGCAATCTAATCCATAATATTAAAGTAATTAAGAAATATCTTATCAAATGTTGTTATCAGAATGAATGATATCATAAGTGAGTATATTATAATAAGATCTTAACATATCGGAGTAACAGAGTACGTTTAGGAAGATATCATTAAATAGAACAAAGTTAATCAAAGCAAACAGTAATAACTCTAATTAAACGCTGAATAATTTTTCTAAATTTTTCATTCATTTATCGGTCTACTGATAACTACTGATAACGGAATATCTGATGATAACTAGTTCGAATTTCATGCAGTATAAGAGAAGAAAGTGAGATAGGAAAATATTATTAAGTAAATTAAAATTGATCAAAGCAAATGACAATTTGGCAAAACAAAATGAAATTATATAAAAACGAGAGCATTCATTTAAAAAAAAGAAAAGAAAAATGAGAAATTCATCATTTTCATTTGATCTAATTAGTTGCATTTGAAAATTATTCAGCGAAAGTTTTGAAGAGTCTCATTCCTTTAAATTATTCTTTTTTTCTTTTTGTAGATGATATGGGTCAATTATCAAATGATAATATCATCGAACTTTTTCTGTTCAATGTTGATAGCCAAAATTACGAGAAATACATCAAACAGTAATTTTTATTTCATCATTTCTTAAACTTACTTTTTCTTATCATAACATAACCATTGCCATTTTTACACAAACAAAGTTGTTTTGATCTTTTTTTTTATTTTTTGGTTTTTGAACTTTTTTATTTCATTTAATTTTGAAAATTTTCGAGTACTTTTAAACTTTAAGTTACTATTCAGTTTGTGTTCAAATGATAAAAACTTTTTGTTATAGTCAAAATGATTGATTAAGTTTGACAATTTATACTCAATCAATAAATCGATCAGTTATAGAATACTGTTAATTAAATTATGGATTATCCTCGTATGAATTTGTACAAATACAAAAATAAATCTGAACTAAAGCTCAGTAACAGTAACGATCAAATTAGTTTTCCGAAAATATATCAATTATGAATTATTATAATATTTGTAACAATTTTGAATATAATTATTACCTTAGTTCAGGTGTACTAATTATGATGATATGTTTAGGATCCAATTTCAATCACATTTTATTTTTGGCAAAAATATTTTCCGCTCATTTATTTTGATTTTTATCATAATAAAACGAATAGGTAAACCAATAAATTTGTTCACATTTGACAATTTTAAAAAAAAAAGAAAGAAAGAAAGAAGGAAATATACATTTTTCCTCTTCGTTTACCAATCAAATCGTTAATATTAATGTTGTTTATTTATGTTGAAAGTTTAAAAAAAAAATAACTGAAACTATTAAATGAAGGCAATAACATGAACAAATCATTAATACGAATGGAAAAAGAAAAATGTTGTCATACAAAAGATGGCAAAGTAAATTTTTTTTTTTTGCATAAATTTTCAAATGTTAATGATATTACTAATTAGAATACGGTACAAATAATTCTGTTTTCAGAATTTGATTCATAATAAAAATTATTGAGTAAATTTCAAGAAAGTAAAAGTGTCATTGATATTTTTACATTGACACTTTTCGCAATCATTCGTTATCACTTCGAAATACTTTTATTTGTTTCTTTTAATTTTTATTTACAAATTATTTTTTTGCCATTAATTTCTCTCTTGAATAAGCTTGAAATTAGCAAAAATTTTATTTCCAAATTCTAACTAATACTCGACTAAGTCAGATTCAAGCAAAAGATTGAGTTTAAATTTGTTTCATTTGTTATCTTTTATCAACGATGTATTTAACTGTAATATGAAATAAGGTAGTATAACACAAGGTTTTGATAAAACATAAAAGTGTGGGTAGTGCAAATGAACATGACAATATGGTAAGAGGATATGGAAGATACTGTATCAGAAGATGTTAAACTTATGAGAAGGATCGATTGAGTGATTTCATGATAGTATTAAATATTAATATTAAAAATATTCTTTTAAATTTCAGTTTATTACTTTTATCTAATTTCAATCAATCTATTAATGTATTATTGTTCTTCTTTCCCTCAAATATAATATTGTATCGATGTTACTGTCAACAATTTACCACAATGTTTGCTATCATTCGGTCACTCATCACAACAATCCCACTTTCATTACTGTCAATACATCACTACAACTGCAACTGTCATAGCGATAATGAACGAATGCCAAAACATCACTTTAGCATCATCCTTCTTGAAGAAGAAGGAAAAGAAGAAGACGACAAAAGGTGGAGTATATTGGCTCATGGCACTATCTTACCCGACTATTTGTATGTGTCACCAAAATTAAGAGTCACAGCTGATGAGCACGGGAACAGCGATTCCTTTCTTGTCTCTATCTCCTCCATTCCTTTCCTCCCACTTCTTCTACCTTCGTAACCTCATACTCATATGACCCCACTTCTACAGGTCGTCTCCTCATCCCAGTGCCCCTCTTGTTGACCGAAATTCTCGGACATTATCGTTATTTTCATTGGCATTGTTTCAATGTAGTCGATGCTGTTATGGCGTAATTACGAAAATTGAACTTGAAATACTATCATCTCGTTATTTCCGAAATTCCGGATAACCTTTCGAATCAGTGTTCTTCGACTAAATTAATCTTTTGATTTCCTGTTTCACTATCCGAACAATCTTCTTATATTCAATAAAGGTATCATTATAATCTTATATCTCACATGACGCACTTTCGAACACCGATCACTCTGTATTGATTAATACTTTCAATGGGGTCACACATCAATCAGTCATGACAACTAATCATATTAATGTCATCTTCATGCCTTTGTCTGAAAATACGAAATGTGAAGAGATTGATCAATTGATATGGAAGTTAAATAATTCCTGGCAATTACAGCGATAAGGAATATTTAACAAATTTATTATCCACAATTAATTACTCATCATAATTATCTATGTTATATAAATTAATGAATGAAAGGATAAACCTTTGACAGTCATTTTTTTTTTTTCATAAAATTTGTAAATGCTTAATGGGATGTTAACCTCTTTTTGAAATTCACAAATATCATTGCTACCTTGTTGGAAGAATAATTATACATTGACAAAACATAATAACTCTAATTATCATATCATTTTCTCTTATCTTTTATCTGAGATTCATTATATTGCAAACATTTTGATATTTAACTTCCATTTAACTTCACATCAAAATTCAATTTTTTGAAACAAAAAAAAAAGCGATACATCAAACAGAATATGTTTTTAATTGAGCGGCCGATTGAATACATTTCCTGATTCATTTTTCATTTTTTTTTTACATAGCAACGAAATATGTTCGATTTGTTGTACAAAACATTTTCTCCAAGAAAATGGCGCTGTTGGAATAAGTAAGGAAAAAATAAAAGCGGAAATAAGAGAGGGAAAAGAGTAGAAAGGAAAGTGATTTCTATTCTATCAAATCAAAGAATGAATGACATTTTTTTTTCATTGTAACAGTCAAGAACATTTCTCGATACATTTTTCATATGATATTTTATTATTTTCTTAATTTGCAATTTTTTTTTTAAAAAAAAAAAACTTTACGATGACGTGATTGTCAACTTTTTTCCGTATAATATAATGACTGGCCGGATAAGTATTGGTTGTTGAAAAGGACGACATTTTCTCAACTATTTCTTCATTTTCTTAAAAACTATGGAAGAGTAATGGGCTAGAAGAAATATTAGGATTCAGGAGAGTTTGAATCTTTTTCTGAATAATATTCATTAGTTAGGGCTAAAAATATCGTTCATTCCTTAATACAGGAAATTATTTCTGGACATTGGCCATATTCCGGTACCATTAAATTATTCCATTTTATTCATTCTTTACTAATGTCTAGACTAAGACCACCATTAGTCGGAACATTTCAGTGACATTTAACTGTCACCCTAAAAACTGATAAAATTCAGTGTGTAAAAGAAATAATTTTATGATGAAGTATTCTTCAATTAATGAATTATTTTAACAAACTTACTTTGTGTTAAGCTTTTTTTTGTGTCCACCATTCTTATCCTTTACCAATATGTAATCCATTTAACATTTTGGTACTTAAAGCTTAGCTACGACAAGTTATTGCTGGTTTTTTAGTATCAATTTTATGTCAACAAATGCATCCATTATCATCACTTGACAAACCTTTCTTGTCAGGTTTGTTTGTCACCAAACGGGTTTATTTTGCCCGTTGTCTTTTGGTGACGGTCATTTATTAAAATAACGAAACTTTTCGCAAATCAACCCTGTATAGCAACCTAAAAAAAAGGGTTTGTTGTAATAGAAAATGGAAAATGCCACATTTCGAATAAATAAGTATTGTAAGAATGAATAAATTTTCGAAAAACAACTATTACAAAATTGGGCAACTATGGAAGGATTTAGGTCCGGTTGTCCGGTTATCCGGTTATCTGTGGGAAACCGGAGCTGAATTCTTACAATATCGCTCTCTAATAACACTACCAAACAGTGATAATATATTAGTAGTATTGTACAAAATTTCATCCCATACTTTTCCAGAATTATTGCTGTTTAAAACTTTTTTCGAAAAATGAATTTTGCATATGCCAATGTTTTTCATTCTTTGACCTATATAAGAGACCACTCTCTTAAACTTCTCTTTCTCTCTCATTCTTTCTTTTAATCCTGTTGTTGTTCCGTTTTACCTACTTATTGAATTTAAATTACAAATTAAAATTTTGTCCTTTATATTTCGTCTTTTAAAGCAATCGATCAATAATTTAAGAAAATCTGATTGATATTTATTTGATTCCCGCCCGATTTGTTCCTAATTTGTTTAATTTGAATGGAATTTAAATTTATGATTTGCTAGGAAGTTGTAACCCTTCGTTTCCTTTCACGTAAAACCAACGGCATATGACGTTACCACGTAATTTGTAATGTATCTAAGCAATTTGGAAGAGATGATGGTACTTCCGTCATTTATAGGAAAAAATTTTAAATCTTTAAGTACAGTAAACTGAGGGAATATTTTTAGGTAATTATCTATCCATTGTCACATACAGATTACTTTTTCCCAACAGGGCAAATATCTTATCGGTGACTTTTTCTTGTCGATAGGAAACTTTGACATTTTCCCAATAAATTAATACATGAAAAAAAAAGGGAAGTATGGAATTGCAAATAATTTGCAACAATCGTCAATGTTTTTTACCAAAAATAGTTTGCTTTTTTTGATAAATTTTTTAATTAATCATTTGTTTTTCTCTTTTCATATTATCATTCAACGATAAATAATAGGAGAAAAAAGTTGGAAATAAAGCAATCAGCCAATTTGGATCTGTTAAAGATAGATAAAAGTTGAAAAGTGGAATATTAAAAGAGAATAAAAATCCCATATTATGGTCAAATTAATTAACAAATCAAATATAATGAGTGCAGAGAAAACAAGATTAGTCCCGAATCAATTTCAGGTCTCTAAATCCATAGGTATGTAAATTACCGGAATGTATTGAGAAGTTTGATTATTTAATTATATGTATTTTGCTTCATTTACATTTTCTTTTTTTTTTTAATTTAATTTCATAATAATATATTCATTTTTCTCCTTTAATTCATTCATAAACTTTTACATTTGCAATTGAGAAAAATCTATTGGAAATATAAAAAGAACAGGACTCACTATTGCTTTCTGCTCTGAGAAAATATTATCCTGAGATTTCCGGAAGAAAAATAATAACTTAGCTATCAAATAATCAAATTATCGATGACTAGTATTGATTACAATGCTCATCCGAGCGTTAAAACTCCCGGGAATGTAATCCAACATGTTTTGGTCTTATTTACATCATACTACCAATTCCTATATCATGACAGAATGGTTATAATGCTGAAAAATTTAATATAAATTAATTCTTTTTTATGACACACACAGAGACAGACAAACACAGACACAGGCACACATACATAAATTTCACATATGAATGTTTCTATTGTTCACTAATAATTTTAACCAGGCTGAAATGATCCGTGAAATTATTTTTAAATGTCCCATTTTATGCAAACATCTCTTTCCCATTATTGCCATCAGCAATGGATGCAATATTTGACAAGAAAATATTTCAAAAATTTGAATGAAAACTTCTCATTTCAACAACTCCCTTTTCAAGGACTTTCATTATGTTGCATATAAAAATTAAAAACTTTATGTAAATTTAATAAGTTTAAGATTATAAATCATTATTAGTTTTTATTGTGTTCATTGATAATACAATGCTATCATACTTAAGTATAAATTTGCATATACAAAACCATTAGCTAAGTATATTTGATAATAAGCAATTCATGCAAATCCTTTCTTTTTTATCTTTCCATTGAAACTAAGAAAAATTTGTGTTTTTTATAGTTAACTCTTATCTTTTAATTAATAAATTAATTGTTTTAAATGTGAAATTATTATTGCTAACATATTTACTACAAAAATATTATTTATTAAATTAATATGCTTAAAGTATAGTTATCCATTGAAATTATGCTAATTTATGCTTATTACTGATCATTTTTTACATTTTTATCATAGAAAATTCATGTATTTTAATGTAAATTTGTATTTTCAATTTCCTGAAATGAGATTTTTTTTTTCTCCCAAATTTTTGATATGATATTAATTTGAGGGACTGTACCGGAGCACTGTCAAAATTTTACGGTCATTTGGTGGCGATTGCTGCAGAATGACAAAGTCAAAGTCATTTATCATTGTCTCCAAGAGATTCATGACTTTATATTTAACCATTCATTCGCCTTCTGATTTGAGCTTTTTTTTTTTTGAATAGGTCGCATCATTTACCGCTAGTTGCCGATTCACTTTATTATTATCATAGGTAAGCATCAGTAGTGATAACTGAACTAAAAATAATTTACTTTCAGTTTCCATGCCATAAATATGTCCTATTTAGTGCTATTAGTTCATTAGAATGCTAATAATATGCTAATTAGTTTCATTACTAATTTACAGTAGTTTTAATGATATTTATGAGTATGATTAATTTATAAGGATGAAAAAAGATATGATATAAGTTGAGCTATTAAATCTTGAAAAAGATAGGAAAGTGATCATCAAATATGCTTTGCAACTCCCTACTTCAATAACTATTTTTACTTCTCTGTCCAAATTATGACTAAATTCATTTGCATAATTAATTAATTGCTATTAATTTCAATTTGAAATCAATGTTATAAGTTAATTTCTATTCATTGGTATTTTACTCATTGCTTTCATTTCTAAAAAAATGAGAAGAATTTGAAATTATCCTTTAAGGAATGGGAAAGATTAGTTTTTTTATAAATTTGTAAAGAGAAATTGGTGCAAATATGTAGTAAATGATAAAAGAATGCTTTTTCATAGTTCAACCCACTTTTGTAACCTTTGAACTTCCTTTTTCTCCTTTTGATTCCAACCTTCCAACAAATATAATCCTTCATTTCCACATAAATTGACAAACGAAAACTTATGCAATGATTCTAATGATTAGTAATAGCAGTACTGATAAAATAAAAATGCTAGTGATGATAACAATGATAATAACATGGTTGATAATAATGATTACAACATTTATTGATGATATCGATATAATAATGACAGCGATAACAGCAATATGTTATTACAATGTATGAAAACTGTTCACATCATGATTACTGTTATTACTAATTATTATTGTTATTATCATTACTTTTATTACTTGATCACGTATTATGAGACTATGTTATCGTAAACTAGTTATTAATATTCGGTAATAAATTCACTCCAGTAATGTTTTTCTTTCCAAAACCGGTCCTGTCATCATTTGTGTCAACCGAATGTTTTCCTTTTGCTAATTGCTTTCTCATTCCTTATCCCTTTCCTATCAAATTACCGTTAATTAAATATTTTTAAAATATCAATAACCACTGTTTTTTGAATATCAATGATTGTTAACAAAATATTTTTGTTAAAATCCATATCAAGTAAACCATAATTGTTTCACATCTCAAAGATACCAGGTGTTTATTTCAAATATATGATAGAATTAAACTCCTAAAGTGATAGGAGAAGTGATTACAACATATCAAAATTCAAGGGATGTAAATAAAATCAATGATATGAAAGAATTTATTGATAAAGATATCATTAACTTCTTAAAATTAATTTTACTCCTTCAATAACCTTATAAAATAGAAAACAATTGAAAAGAATTAGGAAAGAAATAATTTGAAGGCCATTTTACAAACAAATCCTGTTCTTTTAATTTCCTCTGTAACAGAAGCATGATCGTTATGTGACTGTCATCACATATATACACCCATATACATATACACATACACACCCATACACACACATACAGACATGTATATTTCTTCAAATCAAAACGACTGCCGGTGACAACTTCTTCCCGTAAATAGCTCATCAATTCTTTAATCGATTTCATCTTCTATATATTTCATACTGATATTTTAGTCTTATAATTATCACACTCTATTCGATACATGATATCTATTGCTATTTATCACCAGGACCATTATCATCATCATCATCGTCATCATCATCATTATCAACAGCAGTCGTCTAAAATCATTTGAAAAATTAAGCCTAGTTACGGTAACTATGCCCAATGTTTGATATAAAAAGAATTCTTGAACATAAATCATAATCAACCTGATTAATATTTCACAGTATTTTACTTAGCTTAAACTAAACTTCTAGAATACATTCTATTTAATCATTGTCGGTGTTACAGTATAATATGATAAATATATCATAACAAAATCCTATTAAATTATTTTGAAATTTTAAAAATTTTAATCAGACTTTTTATATTTTAATACATAACAATGTTTATCAAAACTGATAACAATATGCTAATGTAAATTTTGATAATTAATTAAAACATCTGATATGAAAATATTTTAATTAATTATAAAAGATTAGTTTTGCATTTTGATGATAAAAGATAACAAAAAGAAATTTGAATAAAGAATGTTTAAAACAGATTAGAAGTAATATTAGTATAAATAGGATCAGAATTGTCTATCCTTCATTTACAGTTTAGTTTTTCCTCTTCTTGATTCATTCGTTCTTGACCTATATAAATCATATCATTCCAATCTTTTTTCCTTCTTCATTACCTGATATCCAACTTCCTTCCTCTCTCTCTCTCTCTTATCTTTCTTCTTTTCTTTTCATCCTTTTCCACCTATCTATTTCAATTTCATTAACTATTCGTTCTATTTTTCCTCGAGAATTAATACATGAACTTACTATTACGCACATATATCGACATCCAAGTAATTATTCCTCTACCATTTTCAATACATCATTCATTAATATTCTTAATTTTATGATTATTCTTATCATTATCATTCATAAATTTATCATTCATCTTCTCAATACATTTTTAATTATATCTATAGAAAATTATAACTTTCATAGAAATGATCATTTGAATACATTGTGTAATCTTGGCTCGAAAAATGTGAGGTTAAAGGTCTAAAGGTAATCATCATTGACATTTGACATTCAACATTAAACGTCTTCACGCATCCATGTCTAGTTTTGATTTCTCTAGGTCAACATCAATATATCATACTACAAAAAGAGTATTACATTTACAAATTGATCGATTAATTAATTAGGCGTTTCTCGATGAATCATAATCTTTAAATTGTGCAAATTTAATTTAAACTTTAATAGGCTTCAATTCTTTGCTATGGTGGCAGCACCATTCTGCCGATGTCGAGTACTTTATATCGGTAGTGCTGTACCAACAATAACCAAAGATGGACTACAAGGAATTCAACAACCTTTACGTGAACGTTATCCAATCGGTGGTAATGCTGATACAAA
This sequence comes from Loa loa, assembly GCF_000183805.2. Lineage (NCBI taxonomy): Eukaryota > Metazoa > Nematoda > Chromadorea > Rhabditida > Onchocercidae > Loa > Loa loa. Next base: position 216,350 of record NW_018108184.1, on the reverse strand, counting down.
AGGGATTGATTCCTGGTTTGTGTCACATTTTTATCTGTCAACTTATATTTAATGATCAATGAGCATTATGTATTTTACGATTATTTATTACTTTTTCAAATTTTTAAAAAAGAATTCTATAGGCTTTTCTTTATATTTTATTAATAAATGAATAAAATGAAATCGTTGAATGGTTTGTTGAATGATTCGATCATGAAAAGTTGTTCAATTTGAAAGCATTAGAATTTAATATTGTAAAAGTGCAAGTTTTTTTTATCAATTAAATTTTTTTTTATTAATTAGTAAAGAAATTAATAATTAATTTCAGGTTATCAGTATGGTCTAATGGTTTGTTATTAGAATACATTGATGGTGATAAAAGAACTGAAACGGCTTTTCATCCAATTAATTCCCTACACTATTGTGCAGCAGTACGATATGTAAATGTAACCGGATATGCGATTGAAGGAGGTGGAGAACGATTTCTTCCTTTAGATTCACCATTTGCAAATGGTGAGGATAATCAACATCCACCAATTTTTGCTGCTATTTTTAGGAGGACAACTGGAATTAAGGTTAGTTCATCTTTTTTGGGGGAGGGAAGGGGAAAAGGAAAAGATTCTTGTTCCGGAAACTTTGATCAAAAAAACTGTGTTGAATCTTATAAGATAATATAGGATAATTCAATATCATCAAGTAATAACGGACAATATGACCTTTTAATTAATTAAAAACATACTTACAATGATACATATATATGTACATGAACTTATTTTACACTTTAAAATGAATCAAAAAAAAAAAGAAAAAGATAAATACAATTTAAACACTAAGCAACAAAATTTATGACATTTTTAATTTCAACAAAATTTACAACAAATTTGGTATGCCAAGAATTTACTCGAAATGGTATCATATATTTGAAAAATTAGATCAATTGTCATAAGCATGATGACATTGAACTTACTTTTTACTTATTAAATGAACTTTAATGGTTATGCAATAATCTTAAATCTGATAATAACCAATAAATCAATAATCTTAAATCTGATAATATGATAATAATTGTTAAATGTTTAACAATTAAGTTTATTTACAAATTTTCTAATTAAATATGAAAGGATCATTTAAATATTCAAATTTCTCACCTAGAATGATTCAAATTTCAGGTGCTAGAATGTCACGCATTTATATGTACAAATGCAAAAGCGGCAAATGCTCTCGTACGTTGCTGCTTCCATGCGTACGCTGAATCAATGTATATTAAGTTAGATGAACGATTACCCACTTTAAAATCTATTAAGGAAGCTAGTAGAAGTGCTAGTCCACCAAGTGAACCACTTCCAAGGTTTTTTTTTTATACTTATAATTAATTAGGCTATATAGCAACAATGTTTTAAATTAGGAAATAATTCTTCAATTCTTCTATTCTAATAATGAAATAGTTATGAGCAAATTTGAGGCGTAAAAATATTATGAATTTTTTCATCAAATTGATATAGGATGCTTTTTGGGGAGTAAAGCTATGGTAAAATCAAAAAAAAAATGTATTAAAATGAAATATAAATTAGGTAGAAGTTCAATGGTTCTGGTAATTTATAATTAATTTAAATTGAAATAATTGAATGAATTTTAGTGAAATCGAAGAAATAACGGCAATCGAAGATGACAAAGATTTGGAGCAACAACGATGGGCTGAACGAGCAATCGGTAAAGAAGCCTGGGAAAGGCGGCAACAATCAGGTGAATATGATTCGGCAAGTATATCTTCATCCATTGCTAATCGTTTTCGAAACAAAAAGCAAGGTCGTGATCGAACAAATGGTTAGTCTCATCGAATTATTAATTCACGAAATTTGAATAATTGACTGCTTCCTGATATACGGCGGTAATGACCTGGAATTAGCTCTTCTTTTCTCCAACAATTTGCATGTTTTTTTGGCGCTTCCAAATTATTCTGTAAGTATTTCATTCCGAGAAACAGTTTATCGATTCCAAATTTATACCAAATAAAATTTAGGGGAAAGTCTCATTGTTTGGATTTCTGTATGTTTCATTCAATTTAAGAAATGTCCGAAATGGTTTCGAAACTCTAAATGCCATTTACCGTATTTATTTCAATTCATTCAAATGGGTTGAATATGCTTGTAATAAAATGAATTAGCATCTGAAAATCAATACTATCCGGATATTTGATATAAGATAACCGTCGATATCATATATCCACTTGTCTTTGTTAAGCTTTTAGCTATCCATCGGTGAAGTAGCAGAGTCTTGACCTGTATGATATCTTGTTGTTAAATAATCATAATTCGACCTGTGAATGTCCACCGTACAGTTTACTGATGATGATTAGATCAATCTTCTTGTTTACTCAAACATCTTACTCATTTCACTAATTATAAGTGCTACCTGGGATTGATAGCTTCGGGATTGATAGCTAAATCAATTGTTTTCGTTCTGCTTCTTTACCAAAACATACAAATATAATTAATGAATTGGTAGAAGCTAAACAAACGATTGATAAATTCAATAAGTGTCACACTCTGTCCACCAGCATCCCTCATCCTTGAATTCTCCTTAAATTTGCTCAAATTGTGGCGTTAATGGGCCAATGCACCATTTGCCAAAATCATTTTGTTATGAATCGTTGAATGAGAAGAAAAATATCAAGCATGGGAATGACCAATTAATGACCAAAGAGTCTCCTTTTTTTGAAGAAGGAGAGGAAATAAGATTTTGGACCATCGATCAAACTGATAATCAGAGTGACAATAGGAAGTGGTCAACAAGAATCTGAAACTAAGTTAATCCATAAGCCAAAAAAGAAAGGGAAAAGAATAAGGAGGGAGAAGTGTTGTTATAGTAGCTTGGGAGACGATTGTAATGTGATTAAATGTCAAGGTCATCAAACCCTTTAATCAGATATGATAAATCAGGCTGGAATGATGGACAACTTTGATGGGGATGAGATGAGCATAAACAGCGAAAAGTTTGCTATCGTAAAACCTATTCAATAAATTTATTTTCTATCGCATAAAAGTAAGATACAATAGCTGAGGTATCTATTGTTAAGCAATAAAAAAAAGCAGTTCAAGGACTGACACTTATTTCTTTCTTTCTTTCTTTTTGGCAATTTTTGAAAGATTTTTACATTCAAAAATCTTTCAAATTCCGTTTCATTTCATTTTAAAATTAATTTTGCTAAATATCTTCAAGAATGTATAATAAATATGAAAGATAAAAAGCTTGTTGAATATTTAATCAATTTGGTCTAAAAAAAATAATTTGAATTACTTGAAAAGTCGGAAATCTCATCAATTGACCCATACTAATTCTTATTTACAGCAATTAATTATCATTCAATAATTAGTTTACAAGTAGTAGAATTCGTTTGAACTGTATTTCAACCATCTGAAATTAGCTGCTGCTATATTCCGATTGGTTAGTCTATTAAAATTCCAATTTCAAGTAAAAAATATTGATGAAGTGATTTCCCACAATTCGAATAATAGTTATCTATGAATTACGATAGTGTAATAATTTGCATGCCGTTGAACTTAAGAATCACGTTCATGCAGCATTTCACATCGTAAAAACGATCCATCCTAAAACTATACAGATATATTAAGAGAGAGAGGGAGAGAGAGAGAGAGAGAGAGAGAGATGAGAAGGGAAAAAGAAAGAAAGGGAGACATTATTATCAGTCATTAGGAGAATATTATCAACAGTACAATTTGTTGGTTCTTTAGGGGTAAAGAAGGAGACGCGTTTTGGACAGTCATCAGCTACCCATCGGTTTATGTTGTAAACAAAAAAAAAAAAAAGAAAAAAACTATCCATCAGGAAAAAGGTTGGAGAGACAAATAATTAAAAGGGTTCATTACAATGTGAATTTTTAAAAATTCTTAGTGTCACAATTAAGAATTAAAAAATTTTCAATTTAAACTTGTTTCAACTTACATGAAATGATTTTCTCTTTTTTTTTAATTTGAATTTGTACTCTTGAGTTAACACAAGAATTAAAGTGCTAACAATTAAGTATCCTTCTTAATTTTCAAAAAATTAGCCATTAGATTAATCTGAAAAGAATTTCAGGTGTTCAAGCTTTGATACCCTATGCAAATGGCATAGATTCATTTTCACAACGGGCGGGTAGTGACATTGGTATGGTATGTGGTGATGGCGGTAGTGAAACACCATGTCCTGGTATGCAATTATTGATTTTTACCGAAGATTTTGGAAAGCATTAAATAATCAAAATTGTATTTACAAATTACAACTATGATCTTATCAATCTTAAAACTATTGTCTTAACATTTTGAACTAAATTAACAACAGGAAGTGAAATGTTGTAGAGGTTTCAACTTTGCATATTTAATTAACATTTACCGCTGATTTCATCTGATATACTGCCGCATTTATTACTAACATTAGAATAATCCTCATAGAGTGGAAATAAATGTTTTGATATTTCAGGCATGTATCCAGGCATGTTACCGCCACACTTTCGTGGCGGATCATTGCCATTATCGCACATGATCCCAGCACATCCACTAATACGGCCACCATTATTTGTGCCATTTCCGCCACCACCGCCACCACCACCGCATTTACTACCACCAATGCATCGTCTTATGCCAATGATGGGAGCGCCACCTCCACCAAATTTTGGTTAGTTTCTACAATTAAATCTACTTCTGATGATTAACAAGATATATCGGTTGATTACCGAATAAATTCAAAAATATCATGTCATTACTGTCATAATTCTAGGAATGCCACCACATTTACCGCCTGGTATCTATCCTCTCCCGCCTCCACATTTCGGTTTACTACCGCCACGATTCATGGCTCCATATGGGCCAATACCATCGCCAATAGGACGGCCACGAACACCACCTGACGGACCAATTATTACTGGTCCTGAATCAGTCTATGGTACGCTACCAAGGAGACTGGCTTATGAAGAGCCAATTTATATGCCCGGAAATGCACCCTATATGCCGCCACAAGCGAGCTATCAACCGGGAAATTACCTAACGGATCAATACGACACTTATTATGATTCGTTGAAAAGGCAACGCAGCCAACATCACAACAACAAGGTTAGATGGCCGGCCGTGATTTTTGGAATTAACTTCAAGATTAATTAAATATTTTTAGATAATTGTTTTGAAAATCTAACGAATATTATACTAAATTTAAATTTCAACAAACGCAAACGTTCGAACCTTCTTTTGGTTACGTCTCCTGAAATGTAAATCGAAGGATTCAATAACAAGGCTAGTAGTAAGCATTACAGAATTTATAAAGCAATTAATAAACGGAATTTCGAGTATGAAATTGTAGGGATCAGCTGGCGCTGAATCTCAGACGAGTTCGAGGCGTGTGGCGGCTACATCAGAAAACGACGGATCATCGCAATTTTGGGATTCATACGAAGCTAGTATATATCGGAAGCCACACTTAAATGAGAAGGTTAAGAGTTTTCACCTCAAATTGACATGGTCAATGTGCCATATCATTAAGGGAAGTTAATTAATCTTAGTCTTATCACTGTTATTCACATATGCAAAATGATTGTGCTGCTATCTTCTTGCACAAATTTAAAAAATATGAGGAAGAACTGAAAAAAGTAGTATGCATTAAGACTTGAAAGGTCAAAAGGCCAAATAAATTTCAAAGAATTTGTAAATTAAGTCATGAATAACAATAATAACCCTTAAGTAAATGTTACGAGTAATCGGTATATTTTATAAGTCTAAGTTATTAAGACTCATCTTTGATATGAGTCTTGTTTTCTTTTTTCTACAACTTAGACTTCTGAAAACATTCGAAAGGAAAGAAAAATCCAAGCAAGAATTATCTTGCTCTTCTTCACACCAAATCAGCATATAAATTACTCAAATGAATCTGCGAATCCTTTACATAAATTATTAACGATCACTTACGTGTTCCTCATACTTCATCACTTATAAACTATAAACAAATAAGTAATTAATTAGATGAGATAAAAGTAATTAAGAATATATTCATATGTGGTAGCGAGTGCATAATTCTTTGCAAATGAAAAAACAAGTAGTTTTTAAAAAAATAAGAAAAAATAAAAAAACTAAAAAAAAAAGTCTGAAGTAAAAAGAAAAAAAAGCAATTTCCCTCTCTATATCATATATTTTTCATGCCTTATATCCCTACCAAATATCCCACTATTTTATATGCCAAGCAAATATTCCATTGCATTATTTGTTGAGTAATTATTTGCTAAACAAATTTACTTTTTATATTCATTTAAAATTTTACCTCATAAAATATCGAAATGAAAAACATTATTACAGGCATTCTCAGCAACCGCACGTTCAATGTCAACAGCAACAACTATTGTAACAGCTACCAATCATAATCATCCTAGTACAAGTACCACTAATCATCATTTGAATACAACCACAGGAATGGGAATTGGTACAATTGATATTGTAGCAAGGCCTGAAACACCACCTGCTGATTATGATACTGCATTTAATGAAATGCATATCAGTGATAATACCGCTAACAGTAAACAACAGCAACAACAACAACAACAGCAGCGTCCCACTGCTGTCATTTATTAAATAATTGTTTAACTGAATGTGGACTATGTAAATTTTTCGAAATATTAAAGAAAGTTTTTTTTTTCTTTGAATCCAAAAGTTCACAAATTTAGCAAAAGTTTCAACAGGAAATATGCTATTAAAATATGTGCTGGAAAGTTTCCTTTTTACAGAACTAGATTTAAAAAATTCAAAACAAAAATTCTCTTTTTCCTCTCTCTCTCTCTCTTAAAAGAATACTTTCTTAGTAATATATATAATTAATTAATGTAAAATTAGGAATGCATGCCATATCTGCTAAACGTTACAGTATTCTTTCTTCAAATACCATTACTAATAAAATTGTCCATGCAAATAGAATTCAAAAATAATTCCCTTTAATGCTGAATCAATTTACCATTATTTCTTCTTCATACATTCATCATTTACTGTGATATATCAAAACCATGACTGAAGAAGTATTATCTTCATAAGATTTCTTCCTATCCATTATTCTCTATCTATCCCTGTTGTTTTAGCACTATATGATTATTATCTATTACCATCCGATTACCCATTATTCTTACATTTGTATGAGATAAAGCCAAACTATGCCATATATTTTCCACTGTCCCAAACTGTTAATCTATCAGTTGGCTGGGTCTCATAGATGTTTGCTTGCTTTGTACTTGTCATCCTGCAAAATTTAGCTGTTGTCACATGCGTGCAATCCCTACTTGCATGGTCAAAATTCCGTATCCTTACTGGTTTTACTAATAAAATGATGATCCCATGTTTTCATAACAATAATAATTACAATCATTGTACGAACTACTGATGCACATTCATCCAGATATATTTTTATGTAAAAGTAGAGTGTGTCAAAATCATTCTTTCACAAATACCACAAGAAGTGATTTGACGTTAACTAAATTTCACTGCTATCATTTTCCACCCAATGAGTGGTGCGAACATCCTGTATTCCAGTATCACAAACGATCAAATTTAATCTCTAAGAGAACACCGGCAAATTTTGCAATAGATGGATTTACTGAATAGTTTAATTTGAGGTTAAGGAAAGAGCATATTACTAGACTTTATTAATATGAATTTCTACAAAATATGTTTTTGTTATTCGTCTTTATCAAAACATAAACAGCCTTAGTTTATATAATAAGCCTTCTCCAGAATTGCTGAGACTTTATCGATTACGTAGATTACACTAACACTTCAGAACTCTATCATATGATTTCAAATTCGTTATTTCTGGTAAACATTTAAATGACTTCAACATCAGAAGATTATCATTCGAAGTCAGACTGTATTTAAAATTATCGAAATTGTTAGATATTAAAGTATTAGAGATTTTTGAGTAATATTTACCTGAAGTCAACGTTTAGGTAGTATTTGTTTTAAAAAAAGAAAAACTAATATCCAGTACCAGCTTTTAACAAATACATTAAGGAATGCTAGCAGATGGAATGAGACAGCAAATACAGTAAAATAAGTACTCAATAAAAGCAAACTACTATGCAAAAAAGAAAAAGAACGGCTGATCATAAATTATCGCTAAAACAGTTTCCCGTCATTCAAAGCAAGGAAAGTGCGATAACGGTACAACAGTGTTTCAATAATCCGCATAAAAGATGCATACAACATCAAAAAGCCATTCTATTTCTATGTTTGACCAACATATAAACGATTTGTATGAGTTTATAATAAAATTTCTCCAACTTCAAGAAGAAATAATGAGCTGATATATTTCATTCATATTCGCTGTAGCTGCTGTATGACGTGATTTCAAAGATAGCTGAAATTAAATGAAAAATAAAGCAAAGTATTAGTGCAAAAGAAAAAATAATGGAAGGAAAGTATTACAAAAGTGCGCAAAACTATCATTAATAGGACTGATTTTGCGATGGAAAGGAGAATTGACCCTCATTTCCCCAGCAAGAACTGTCATTTGAGCACTACATTAGCATATCGATTTAGTGAATCCTGAATCATAAAGAAACAGAAAAAAAAATGTCTGAACCATAAAGAAAAAAAAAATTTACTGTAAGAGGCTGTGATACTTCCTGCATTTTAAGCTCCGAAAGAACATAAATCTGATTGGTATACTTGATGGAATGATAGAGCAGCTCTTGTCCTTCTACATTTCGACGAGCAACTGTGAATACATTGTTTTGTTGCAGCTTAGTACATATGTCATCTGTAATGAAAAGTAAATAATCCCTGCAAGGAACTAAAAAGCTGAAGTCTTTGGCGTTATTTGAATGTATTCAACTGAAGATACCTATCTTCTCCATCTACTTACTTGAATTATAAAGTCTTGATTTACTTTACTAGTAGCTCTATTGTTAGACATCCTATCCTGAGGATGAAAAGTCATTTCTCCGATTGTGCCAGGGAATCTAGTGCAACAGACACCAAAACAAAAGTTTTTCGAAATACTAAATAGGCGGGCTGAAACACGAAAAGAGCAACTTCAATAGTACCAACTATATCCACAATTACAGAAGACTACTGAAAATAAAACAGGAAGATACTGTTGTCATCTTAAATTTTAACAGCCCTCTCGCACACTTTACTTATCAACTAAATATTTTGACCAAGATTGAATAGTAAGTAGCATAGTTAGCACCAAGTATTACTAGTTTCGGTTCTTCTATTAGTCAGAAATCAACCCAAATAAAACCATTTCACGATCGTCGCCTTTAAAGTTATGTGATGTGTACTTAATATGTTAATATAAAAACCTACTTCTGAATAGACCGAATGCATATGATATCCACAAATATTTCTAAACTTAAATTGAAATTACACTGACGTTTCTAACCCAATTCATAAATAGCACTGAAGAGATCAGGATGAGAACTAAAAGTTAAAAATATTAACAAACCTGCGCTAAGACCTTTGACATTATTGATGGCAAACTGTACTTCATTTTGTTCCGGTATTTCTTTCCACATTTGCAGGAAATCTCGTTTATCCATCTGACCACTTTCATCAAAATACATGTTGAGCGGTACGATGGTGGCAAAGTAGAACACACCAACGTCATTTTTTATAGCCACCTGAAATTATAAAAAATACAGAGGCATGGAGATTGACCAGGCTATTGGGACTCTTCCAAAGAGTAGTATAATCGAATGAGTACAATATAAATCCACTTCGAAAGAGTATTGAGTGTAATATAATCCATAGTATTATCCATTTCATGCTGTCATCCAACATTTACTTTAAAAATCCAGCCAACAGCTGTTTTATCTATGAAGAAAAACGAAAAGGCAATCAATTTACTAAAAATCAAGTTGGATTAACATTTGCTTTGGCCTGTACTGGATGCGAAGATAAATGCAAAAGACGTTCCTGTAAATGGCTAAACAGATATATCAAGCACCTATAAAAAAAATCCATAACTGTTAGTAATAATACCAGAAAAGCAACCCCTATCACGTTAACGGATGCACTTCGAAAAATGATTATCACTTTTGTCGTATAAAAATCGCACTAAAACTAACACTACCACTTTAGTTCTGTTTTGACTTTAAAGTAACCTTCGATCCTGATCTCAACCATCAGGCAATCTTAATAATGGACATATCTTTTTATAAAACGGCAACAAAACAGTTCAAATGGTGAACCTGTAAATTGGTAAGAGGCTCCATTTTCTGCACTGGGCCATTCGTATGACATGGAAGTGATGTTTGTGCTGACTGATTAGGGTAAAGTGGTGAATTTATTTGAAGTGGCTCGGCTGGAATTAAACCAAACCTAAAGTATATAAAATTTTTACCTTGTTTTAAAAAGTACCTAATGCATTAGTTTTTTTTTTTAAATCTGTTTTTGTCTTCTGAATGATTTTCTTTCCCAAAATTGGTCAAGTAACCTCAAAATATTTACTAATAAATTAAAAGCCGGAATAGTTTCAGGATGTTCGTCTCTCAGACTCTCCCTCTCCCAAAAAAAAAAGTTTAAGAATGTACGATTTTTACTAATTCCTAATAAAATGTTTCAGTGAGTAAAACCTAAGAAAATTAAGTGAGTTTCAACTATTATTAGAAGTATATTTTGTAAAAACTACAAACTTTTATATATGTCAAGCAGCTTTATCAAAATGCCTTTGATCAAGTATTACTTACGAATTTTTATTAAATTGGATAGCAAATCCAGTAAAAGGTTGCATTGCGCGATTCGTAAAAATCATATCCATGTAAATTTGTCCACCACGACGAAAGAAAGTTCCTTCGATTTGTGTGCCCTTACCTTTACTAGCCTCCAACCAAACCTGAAGTTTTAAAATGATCAATTTCAGAAACCATAATAACCGAAATAAGAGAAAATAGAAAGGGGTTTATGCACATGAATGGACAGCAATTTTGAACATACCAGACTGCAATCATACCTAGCGTTATTAGTTAAATTTATGTCAGTTAACAAATACCAGGAAAGAAAAAGTGAGCTCAATTGCAACTCCTGTTGTCAAATATCTAGAAACACAAGAAAAACTCACAGTTTTTGGAGCCACATATCCCGTTTGACTAGAGAGAATTGGTGCCCCCATTATGGATCCACCAAAAAGGTCATTCAAACCGGTAAACGGATTGGAAACGGCGGTAGTGATTGGAGCTGATGTTACAAGACCAGCCGAGGGTGCTAAACCAGTTGATGGAGCTGTCATCTGAAAAAGGCTGCGAATATCGTTCCTTTCAAATAAATATACTCAGTCCATTAAGATTAGGTTCAAAACTGAAAAACTTTCAATGTCCGACTTTTCTTTATCTTTAAAGAGACATTTCTGAACTGAATAATGAAAAGCAATCAATCTTGTTGATTACCCTATCCAAACAAATGAAACAGCAAAAACAAACTTGTGCAAAAGAAAATGGAGGTGCAGGAGGAACAGATACTGGTGTAGGAGCACCAAAAGTCCCTCCAATATTTGCCTGAGGAAGTGATATTTGAGTTGGTATTGTAGGCGGTGAACTTGTCCCCCCAACATCACCAAGCAATCCATCAGATCCAAGTCCTAACAAGTCGTCCAGACCGGAAGACATCGGTGCTGGCTGGTATGAGTCCATACCTATATTTCAAGTTAAAATGAAAAAGTGATGCAACTGAAAAATCTTCTAAAATGTAGAACATTTCAAAATTTGCATCTCGAAAAATTTAAATGAAGCCTAAACTGAGAATTTTTTTGGGCATTCTACATACTATGTACAAATATATTATATTACCATGCGTAGTGACGCCAGTAGTTGGTACCGACAAGTCAAGTGATAAAAGATTAGCGATTAATGTGTCTTGAGACGGTATCACTGTTGGTGCTTGTACTGTGTCTGTTGTACCACTTGGCCGATTCGTCGAATCACCAGCTTCTGCCACGGCCTGAATCGCTCTGAAATATTTATATAAAAATAAACATGAATATTTAGATTATGACTTTTAACACCAACAAACCAATCTGAAAGAGACTGCGAACTCGCGATAATTACTCACAACACTCCAGAAGAAATTTATCTTAATTTTATCACACTTCTCCTTCATGAATAAAGTGCATATTGGGGGAATGAAACACATTGCGGTAAAAGAAGACAAGAGGTGCTACTCAAGGTTTTGAAAAAGCGAAGAGTATACATAACAACACTATGGGGAACATCATTAATGGTGGGTAAAAAATGAGTTGATTGAGAATTAGGTCTTTGAGCAAAGAATTTTTTTAGACACAATAAATTCATCGTTTGAAAAATCAAAACGATGAAGAGTCCTGCTCATATTCCCAAAAATAAGTAGAATAAACTAATTCCCTTCGAATAACTATCGCATAAACATAAAAATGATATCAAATTTCGTTTTGGGTCAATTCCAGCTTAGACGGGCTATCACATCATGCATGTGACCAACAAACCTTACTGTTCCTTTCATTATATCTATCCTCTAGTTAAGAACAAAAGCAGAAATAAGAAGAGGAATAAACGGAATGCTTTGTAAGCTAGAATCATTTAGAGAATAATTACATATACTGGAATAGAAAAAAATCGTGGCATTGCCAAAAGATGAGCTGCAATGAATGGCCGTATAAACCCGCCAGCACAACTTAAGCAGAAAAGTTTAAAACAGAATTGCGATTCACCAAAATTAACTATGCTCCAGCCCGAAAGAGATCATATACTTCTTTCTACTTTCTTCAAGCCAATTAATCAATAAGAAAAGAGCAGTAGACAGCTCTTTTTATCAAGTTACAGAAAGAGTTTATGCCAACCCCGTAACAGCATTTGCGGTCCTCAGAGGATGCTTCGTGATATCAACGAAAGACGACGGTGGTTTATGGTAGACAGATGCTAGCGAACCAATGTGACAAACAAGTTGATCCAACAATGACGGCTCCAACAAATCCGTTTCCTCCGAAATAAGCGGTTTTTCAGCTAACACAACCTAAGTGAATTTGGAAGTTGTTAAAAAGTAAGAAAGAAACTGGGAAAAAAACCCATTCGCTACCGGTATATCCCCGTCTTAGAATTGATGATCAAACTGTCAACATCCGGTTTTATCCGCGTTATCCATACGCTTCCAATGACAGTCCTAACTAAAGATAAAAATCGCTGTTATCGAATTTAAAGCAGAGAAATTTTACGGAAAAATAAATCTTTCACATTGAATATTACTTCAGACATAATATTGATTTAAGATTTGAGAGAATTTTAACAACTGCTAATGAACAAAGAAATTATTGCTATATCTTTTTGCACTTTATATAATGAGAGCTATTTATTACCCGAATTTTTGAGACATGTTCAGATTCCTCGTTAATTCACCCTCTTAAATCCATAGTGGAAATTAAATTATCACCTCTTTTGCAGCAGCTGGATCCGCACTTAACAAACGCCAGTAAATATATCCACGATCACGCAAATCTGGATTATCACTATCTTGAGTTGTCAAAGACAACACACGTTGAACGAGCTGCTGCGTTTCACTCGGCCGTTTTAAAAATAGCTTAACTACTGCCGTAAGCAATTGCAGTTGGACCTAGAAGGATAAAAAAATCCAACTTTATGGAAAAGCGTAAAAGTTGTATGTCGCAATATAAATTGGAATTCACATAAATCACTACGGATGGAAATTTGCACCAGCCCACATATTATTTAAAATTAGAAGAATCAATACAAATTAAGATCAGTTTTAGGTAAAACAAAACCAAAACGCGGAAACTTTGCAACAAATTTAGGCAAAGAGTTCTCTCATTCCGAGCTTTATATGCATGATATGGCAAAACAATAGAAGAGAGCATGAAAACTTGAAACTCTTCACTCTCACCTGCGTATTTTCATCATGAAAACCTTCAACAAAAGATTCTAGTAATTCATCGGCATTATCTATACGTTCTGCATATTCTCCAATGATCCAAATCATTGATGCACGAGCTTCCGGTTCATCCAATGTATCCAGATTCTCACAAAGCGTAGAAATTATACTTTCATATTTGTTCGGATATTTACGGAAGATATCCTGAAGTTTTCAAATTATGACAGAATCAGATAAAATTCTGCGGTAGAAAAATACTAGCAGGTAATATAATCCGTAAAATTGGTAAGAAAATTGCATCGTTGTAGGTTCGAATATTAGATCAGACCATCCTATAAAGTCAATGTTGCATATTTACAAATGCTGGCATTTTTGAACCTCAAATGTGGATTAGACCTGTCATTTCAAAAGTAAAATTGTTTTTTCATGACTTTCACTTTATGAAACTTACTCGTTTTCTTCATCAGTGGTTTGTTTGTCTAAAATCAACTGAGAATAATGTTTAATATTTGAAATGATTAAAAAATAAATGCGCTTTACATCAAAAGCTAATTTTTTGTACATTATTACAAGTCGGAGAAATGATATATTTTTGCTAATACTAGGCAAAATAAAAACCTTAATAACAACAACGGCCTCCTGAACGACATAATTCACTTTAGTCTGAATTAAATCCAACAGCGTGCTAACACATTTCTCAGCACTCTGTTCTACTTTGATCGCGCAACGGCCAATTGCACGAACTGCCTTCCTCACAAAATCAACATCCACTTCTGTCGCATACCTATGAAAATTACGCAGATTTTGGTATGACATAGCAAACTGTTTTTGCTATCAAAGCTTTTAAAAAAGAAGAAGAAGTTTACTAATTTTCAAAAATAGAACATGACAGACTCAGTATTCACATTCACACCACAAGGGCTATAAACGTCTATTTACGGAGACTGCATACTACGCTCCACCCCCGATTTAAACACAACAGATGTTCCTCTGACTCGTCTGAGGAGTACAATCACAAAGCACTGAAATGTCAAACATGCTTTTACATTTCAAATCGTTCTTCCCAAATAAAAGTCGACAAAACTTACAGAAAATAGTTCAGGCTATTTATCCCGAAATCTAAGTTTAATGTGTATCTTACTCCTCATACAGTTTTCTATCTACTAAAGGAGGTCTGAAAGATACCTCAACCTTTTTTAAATAGTAAATGAAATGAAACACAACTTTAGCCTTAGTTACGACTAAAGCTGCATCTATGTTTTTGTACAAAATCAATGAATGACTTCACTGGCTGTTTGCTAAATAACATATTTTAAATTAGATTTCGGTAAGCAATTGTAATGAAGTTACTCTTTTAGCTCGCTTAGTACTTGATTGATATTATTTTGCTGAGCAAGACGAATCATTATATCAAGCTTCTCCATTTTCACGTATATTGGATCGTTGTATTTCACGAAGAATACTTTCATTTCTTGTTTCAAGATTTCTGGCCTACAAAAAAAGGACTGAATTTGGGGGAAGTTCGAAAAACATCTTGCCTTGACTTCAATCACTTCATTTCGCCTAAAACAGAAGACTCACTTACGAAAAGTCCAAATTTCGTTCAATTTTACAATCTTTATTAACATGAAGTCAATGGCGCCTAAAATTTGCTAATGACTTTAATTCATGAACCTACTATAGACGAACCTTTTCTGCACTATCAAGTTGATATTCCGCAGTGCTACATACTGAATTTCAGGTTCAGCAGAGAGTAATGTAACCATTGGTGGTGCAAGTTTCTTTGTTAGTTGACCAATGAATTCCGAACTTTCCGGCAACATTTCCACTAATTTCATGAGGACTTTCACAGTCGATAAAACAACGGCAGCATTCGCATGGGCCAAACGAGGGCTAATACGCTCACAGATGCTGCAATACGCATCATAATGAGTAATCACACTTGATAGTAATCGTACTCTATGTTTCGATATATGATTCAGGAGAATAGTGCAATAAGTGTTACATAAAAGCATGTACAAAACTGTTTCTCAGTATGGGATATTTACAATCTCTGTTAAGCGTGAACACTCAAACAATGTAAGGACTGTATTTGTATCTACAAAAATGAAACAGACCAATCATTTCATTTAATCAGCCCTTAAAAAGATGATAAATGAAATGGCTGCGAAAGAAAATCGACCTGAAGCAGGTATTCCAAAAAAAAGCTTCATAGTTGCTTGGTCATTATGATTACACCAACTCTGGCTTAAATTCGAGCGACTTTTGACGATATAATGTCGACATAACGCCAAGAAATGGTAAATTTGTTACTAAATACTGACCTAATTTACAGGTTTTGATATAGGCTGTGTCGGTATTGTTAGCGTATGAAATATTATACAGATTTGTTTTTAAAGGTTTACAGAGGTTTAAATTAGATCGTAATTATGAATTTCCATCATTTTGAATTATTTCTGACATATCATTTTGTGGCATGTTGTATGTTCTTAATTTTATTCGCCAAGTATTTTTGTATTTATATGTTAATTGAAATTAAGTAAAACTTCCGTATTTGAGTTGACACTTGCCTCCAATATGCAAACCAAAAATCGATCTTTTTGTGTCAATAGCTTTAGAAGAAAACAAACTTTTGCGCTTCGCGTTCATCTTTTGGTTGATATGACGAAAGAGCATCCAGAATAAATACTTGTCCCCACTCAGTACATTCATTTAATGCTGTTAGCAACTTATTTATAGTTTGCGAGTTGATTTCGATAAGGACATGTGACTCATTGATTTCTGCCAAAGCTGCTACTGCATTTGCTACTACCTGAAACACACTCCAGGAAAAATGAATGTCTTGAATTGAGTCAAATCATTATCTTACAAACATAGGAAAAGATACAAGACTGATGGAAACAATAGCTTGATAATTCACAATTAACTTCGATTCACACTACTAAACAGTTCTCCATGCTCTTGATATGAATCCAGTGCTCGCTTAACTCCAAAGCATTTATCAAAGTCGCATTCTGATGTTCTCATCAGACACTGAGCTTAATAAGAAATTTTCTACTTCAAACTTTTAAATCACAACGTGAAGAGAGAAACAAAATAATAGCTGTAATCCAGATTAGCATATTTCGATCACCAGGTAAGTCTTTGTGATGCTTTTATTTGTTTCAAATAGCATAAACTACTAACTGTAAGTGTATATAAAAGCTTCCGATCAGTATTAATGGGTACTGAAATTATTTTTTCGTGAAAATATATTGCAAAGATACAAATATTTTTAGGACGCTAGTTATGAAAAAAAAGAAAAACAGACCATAGGATTTGAATCACTCAGCAAATCATTAAGCAAATCGACGAATCCTTGATCCTCCACAAGTGAAGCGTTGATATCATGCAATTTTGCGACACAAACTGCCGCAGTCTTGCGAACATATGGATCTTCATCCTTCATACATTTACGCAACGGTTCACACAAATATTCCGTTATCTGAATTTTCAAATCAAAATTTAGTTCAGTCGGATGTTTTTCTTGAAGAAAATTTCATATTTATCTGAAATCGTTATTTCTGTTACGCCGGCTGGATAACTTCTACGCAAATCCGAAAAATACCAAAGTTTTCGACTTAAATATATCTTATTCGAAAAAATTTACTTTGTCAACTCGTATGCAACCCATCGTTCGTACAGCTAATGCTCGGATAAGCGGATTTGGATCCTCACAGTCCTAAAAAATATTTCCTTCTATATTTTTGGGAAAAAGTACAATGTAAAAAACGATTGAATC
>NW_018108184.1:194209-198693 GCF_000183805.2 Loa loa | reverse complement strand
GAATCCTTGATCCTCCACAAGTGAAGCGTTGATATCATGCAATTTTGCGACACAAACTGCCGCAGTCTTGCGAACATATGGATCTTCATCCTTCATACATTTACGCAACGGTTCACACAAATATTCCGTTATCTGAATTTTCAAATCAAAATTTAGTTCAGTCGGATGTTTTTTCTTGAAGAAAATTTCATATTTATCTGAAATCGTTATTTCTGTTACGCCGGCTGGATAACTTCTACGCAAATCCGAAAAATACCAAAGTTTTCGACTTAAATATATCTTATTCGAAAAAATTTACTTTGTCAACTCGTATGCAACCCATCGTTCGTACAGCTAATGCTCGGATAAGCGGATTTGGATCCTCACAGTCCTAAAAAATATTTCCTTCTATATTTTTGGGAAAAAGTACAATGTAAAAAACGAATTGAATCACTTCATATAATTCTACATTACTTCCCTATATTTAAATATAGAAAAATAACTGGGAATTGGCTGAGATGTTCATATTTAATGAATCACAATATTTCAGTCCGAAAATACGACCACCATACATTAACTCCACGATGTGAATAAATTAATCACCAAAGTAGGCTCAGAACGCGGTAGTAGTTCATGAAGAATTGGTGCCCGACTGTCTTTGGTATAGCTGTACTATCTAGCAAAGCACAACACCTGTCCAGGTAATCCTGCATTTTAAAGATCCTGTGAGAGAAAAAAAGAAAAACTAACTTTCACGAACGTATTAACCGCCATAATTGCAAGATCTGGTTGGCTTTTGGCATAATTCATCAAATAGAGATAAACTAGCTTCTTCAGTTCAACATTGTCTGTTTGCATACAGTTGACTACATCCGGAAATAACGCACTAAAAAAAATCAAATTTGGACCTGAATTTTGTAAACGCACATTAACTTTGTCTCTGTTTTCATTCGTGACTATGGAAGTTGTGATAAACTGATAAACTGATTATCCAAACGAAGAAACTGCTGGATTCAGCAAAAATACCTGACATCTTTACCGACAGTCATACTTGCTATAACTTTCTTCACTGCTTCTCTCTTCTTTTCCTTCTTATCCGAATTCAATTCATTTTTCAGCTCAAATATTTCACCTGCAAATGAAGCATTCACAACAACTTCCTTACATTCTTTTTCTTTGTAGGATGAACCAAAATATATTTCAAAGAACACAGTTTATTTCAGAATCTACTTTTGTTCTAAAACAATTCAAAAATCAATTAAGTCATTATTACAATGCAAATACACGCATCTTCAAATTTTCAAATCAATTTTTCCCAATCATTTTAGCATCACTCAAGCAATGTGAGCAGAACAGTCTTCGTCGTTATTGGGTCCTAAACAAGATCAACCAAGGCTAAAAGAAATATGTGAAGAAAGCACAAATATATTGAAGATGCGATTGTTATGTTAAAATGTACGAAATTTTTGAAATAATAATCTAGCTAAAACACAAAGCCTGTGATGCTTAGTTCACTGTTTCATCTTAAAATGGCAAATTTTATCGAATTAAACGAAACGAAAATTAACCTTTTTTGGTGGTCGTAAAGTATTTTGAATCGGTCATTATGAATTACCTGCAAAAAGCTGGAAAATAGCAACTACAGGTATATTGTTCCATTACAGCATCAGGAAAAAGTGAGAAACGGAACTACTTTCAATGATTATGGTGACCGATTGTCAAAGAAGTTGATTCATGAAATCACAAAATAGAATGACATTCTCCGGTAAGAATAGTTCTGTTCCATTTAACAGATTTCGATCCAATCCAATCACAATGAAGCGTTTTAATTTCATATATTGTAATCAGACAGTATTTCATACGCATTTCGCGCACAACTGAATGCTATGAGTACGACAGATGTCTTTTCTTATAAATTTATCACCTCTTTTCCGTCACATCATTAATTGTTACTTTACTTATTAACAGGTTCTCTTTTCAAACGATGAGTTCAAAAGAAAAAGAGAATCGAGACTTTGCTGACGTTGCCATCTACCCTAACAATTAATTAACAGTTATTCGTAAATCGGCGATTCAATTTATCCTATTATATTTAAATACATGAAAATCAAATATCTGAATAAATAGCTTTGTGACATCCCGCTGAAAACTTCATCACTTTTATATAACCGAGAGTAACCAACAGCTCACTAATCAACTAATATTCGAGTTCCCATATTTGAAAAACACAATTTCCTGTGAAATAACAAATATGTCGTGGTGAAGCGATAGTGAACTAGTACACGTACTCCGTCAGTTTTCTTAACGGAAAGGTCAACAGGAATGATGTCATCCTAAACTGTTAATATATAGGGAAGTGTGGGACAGGCGTGGAAATTTCCTGTTTTCACAACAGCATTTGGAATAGGCTTTCGTCACATCTTACACCACTTTTAATTTTTGCTCTCAATATTCAGAAGCTTTAAAAACGGTTTGAAGAAAACTGTTATTGCTTGATTACTTGTATACGTCATGTAAATAATATTCGGAAAAAAATTCCTAAGACGGTGATAAGATTGAAGCTGTATGTGTATGACCAAGTATCATGTCTTTTAAAAAGCAAATATTTGGTTTACTTAATTACCTAATTATAAAATTATCTAATTTGGTATAAAACGTCTCTGTAGGGCATTAACTGGGCCATATTTGACCTTCAGTAAACCTTGAAGATTCGATTCCAATCTTAGTAATACACTACTGTAAATAATATGGAAACATGAAATTTAATCTTCTTTATCAATGTATATGCATTATGCACAAAAAAGTCATGTGTAACCGAAATAATTTGGTCATCTATGCAGTAAATTTTATCTGCCGAACAATAAGTTTATTTCACGGCAAAATCTCGCACGCTACGGAAGGAAAATGTATTTCGAACAAATACCTGCAAGACTTGATGAAAAAAACTAAGGAAAAAAGAATGACCAGAGGACAGTTCAACTGAAATGGAAGCAGATATGACCAAGACAAGAGAGAGTAATGCAAATTAACATTGAAGTCGTGACAATTAATTTCAAAAATAGTATTGGAACATGAGAACCAGGAAGAGAGATCAAAATACGTTTCTTAATTGTAAAAAATCTAATAAAATTTCGAGAACCTAAACAAACTCGACATGCTCTACCTGCAATTGTTATCCCGAACGTTCTCAGTGCAAATCATCTTTTTGCCAAAGTGCAAAATATTCACGACAGAACTCTACGAAACTTATAAAATCTCTCATTCAATCATTATATGAACCTTGACCAAACTACTGAAGAGACAACAACAACAACAACAACTAACTACAAGAATCAACCACGAAAGGCACTTATTTCTCTCCCTCTCTCTGGAGTGGTACAAAAGTTTACAGTATTTACTTCTTATACAATAATTACTAAAGCAACTACTAACTACACAAATTCAATAAGAATTTAGGATTCGGAATTCTTAAATTCTCTTTACAAAAGTAATTCAAGCACAAAAGAAAAAATAACAAAATATTACATCAGACAGCAAAAAGGAAAAGGGTAAAAACGATATGAATTTTAAAAATTCAGCATCTTACCCCTTTGTTTATTACAATCAAATTGATAACTACCCGACAAGAAGGAAAAAAAAATTTAAATTTATTGAAAACTTTAATTCAAAATTTCGACATTTCATAAGGACAGATGAAAGAATAATTTATTAATTAGTGGTGAAATATTTGTCATCAGAAAACAAATATGGACATCTAGAGTTATGACTTCTCTCTTAGAACTTTACATTCATCATTCCATTACCATTTATTGTCGTTTTTGGAGAAAATATAAATTACGGATATCCTCACAAATGTCAACACTAATTCCCTCACTCTCCCCTATATAAAAAGTTAAACTAACTCTTAAAAAGTTAAACTAACTCTTCAACAATCTTTAATTCTTTTATTTACAATGTATTTTCTAACAGCTTGTGGCTTCCATATTTTAATAAGAAGCAAAAATTTTAGTTCATGTACATTTCCCAAAATTGCAAAACATTGGTTTGCTTGCACTTGCACAAATACTAGCACCAATTCATTTTGATAAATATCATCATGCCGCTATTGTTATGATTTACATCATCATATCCTCATCTTTTGATGATACCAGAGCTTTGCATGTTCTTCTTCAGAAGCAATAACTCAAATGAAAAAAAAAAAGAAAACCATGATTTCAGCAGTTATCAAAAAATAATTTGGACAGTTGAATTAAAAAAAAGAACATTGTCTTCAATCCGAAATATACTACCATAGAAATTCATAGAGTGATGGAATATTACCGTTCGAATAATTATACCATATTCAAAAATGTGAGGGATGATGTGCAATATTACAGCTTCTTACACTAAAATTTATTGAATTAGGAAAGGATATGATCGAAAATCGCATAATCCAATATTACCCAAAAATATTTACAGTAGGTGAATTGGGTATTATCACTCTTGCCGTTCAATTAAATAATATT